>NW_024433773.1:0-3279 GCF_017639785.1 Mesocricetus auratus | reverse complement strand
TAGAATCTCACACATCGTTGTATCATAAGTTTTCTATAAGTTAGACGTGTAGATTATCACACAGCGTTATAGCATTAGTTTTCAATATATTACATGTATAGAATCCCACAGTGTTGTGTCCTTAGTTTTCAATTAGGTACACGTGTAGAATCTCACAAGCGTTGGATTATTAGTTTTTCAATAAGTTACTCATTTAATTTCTCATACAGTGTGGTATAGATTGATTCCAAGACATTACAGATGTAGTTTCTGACACAAGGTTATAAGGCAAGTTTTGAAGAAGTTACATATGTTGACTCTCACACAGCGTTATATCGGTAGTTTTCAATAACTTACAAGAGTAGATTATGACACAGCGTTGTATTGTTAGTTTTCAATAAGGTACATGTGTAGAATCTCACACATTGTTGTATCATTAGTTTTCAATAAGTTACACCTGTAGATTTTCACACAGCTTGTATTGATTGCTTTCAATATGCTACATGTATAGAAACTAAAACAGTGTTGTATCTTTTGTGTTCAATAAGTTACACCTGTAGATTCTCACAGAGCTTGTATTGCTAGTTTTCAATAAGGTACAAGTTTTGCTTTTGTTTTCTTTGTATATTTTTGTATATACTGAGTTTTTTCTTTTTTCCTTTTTTATTTATTTTTCAGTTTAAATTTAGATAAGAAACAAGGTTGCTTCACAAGTCAGTTCCAGTTCCCACTCCCTCCCTTTCCTCCACATCTTCCCCCCAACCACCCCATTACACCCTCATTTCCCCAGGGAGGGTGAGGCCCTCCAAGGGGGTGTCCATAGTCTGTCATTTCATATAGGGCAGGGCCTAGACCCTTCCCCAAGAGTTCAGGGTGAGAGTGCACCTCACATTATTGGATGGGAGTCCAATGTCTGTGTGTATACTCAGGATGGGTACTGATCTGCTGCCCAAGACTCATTAGATTACCTAGGCCTCCTCACTGACATTCACATTCAGGGGCTCTTGATCAGTCCCATGCTGGATTCCCAAGCTGATGCCTGGGATTCAAGAGTTAACCTTTGTCAGGTCAGCTGTTTCTGGGGGTTAAACCAGCCCAGTCTTAATCCCTTTGGTCATCACTCCTCCCTCTCTGTTACTGGCTTTCTTGAGTTCAGCTCAGTACTTAACCGAGGGAGTCTGCCTCTTCTTCGATCAGCCACTAAATGAAGTTTCTGTTTCCCAGACTCTCTTGCCATGGGATTGTCGGCTGGCACTCCCCAGATCATTGTCTACAATCCATATATGAGAGAGTACATGCCATGTTTCTCTTTTTGTGACTAGGTTACCTCACTCAGTATGGTTTATTCTAGTGTCATCCATTTGCCTGCGAATCTCAAGATTCCAATTATTTTCTGCTCAATAGTACTCCATTGTATAAATGTACCACATTTTCTCTATCCACTCTTCATTTGAGGGACATCTAGGTTGCTTCCACATTCTGGCTATTACAAATAATGCTGCTATGAACATAGTGGAACAGACATCTTTGTTGTATGAATGTGCATATTTTGGATATATGCCTAAGAGTGGAGTTGCTGGGTCTTGTGGTAGGTTTATTCCCACTTTTCTGAGGAATCTCCATACTGATTTTGAAAGTGGCTGAACCAGTTGGCACTCCCACCAGCAATGGAGGAGTGTCCCCCTTTTACCACATTCTCTCCAGCATAAATTGTCGTTGGTGTTTTTGATTTTAGCCATTCTGACAGGAGTGAGATGGTATCTCACAGTTGATTTGATTTGCATTTCACGGATGGCTAAGGATGTTGAACACTTTCTCAAGTGGCTCTCAGCCATTTTAGAATCCTCTATTGAAAACTCTCTATTTATTTCTGCAGCCCACTTTTTAATTGGGTCCTTTGATGTTTTGGAGACTTGCTTCTTGAGTTCTTTGTAAATTTTGGAGATCAACCCTCTGTCAGATGTGGGATTATTTTTCCCATTCTGTGGGCTGCCTTTTTGTCTTGCTGACTGTGTACTTTGCCTTACAGAAGCTTCTCAGTTTCAGGAGGTCTCATTTATTAATTGTTGATCTCACTGTCTGTGCTACTGGTGTTATGTTCAGGAAGCTGTCTCCTGTACCAATTCGTTCGAGGGTACCACCCACTTTCTCTTCTAAGAGGTTCAGTGTGGCTGGATTTATGTTGAGGTCTTTGATCCATTTGGACTTAAGTTTTGTGCATGGCGATAAACATGGATCAATCAGCATTCTTCTACATGACAGCCTCCAGTTATGCAAGCACCATTTGTTGAAGATGCTTTCTTTATTCCATTGTATATTTTTAGCTTCTTTGTCAAAGATCAGTTGTTCGTACGTGTGTGGGTTAATATCCGCGTTTTCAATTCGATTCCATTGGTCTACCTGTCTATTTTTGTTCCAATACCAAGCTGTTTTCAGGACTATACCTCTATAATAGAGCTTGAGGTCAGGGATGGTGATGCCTCTGGACGTTGCCTTGTTGAACAGGGTTCTTTAGGCTATCCTGGGTCTTTTGTTTTTCCATACAAAATTGATTATTGTTCTTTCAAGGTCTGTGAAGAATAGTGCTGGTATATTAATGGGGATTGCATTGAATCTGTAGATTGATTTTGGCAGCATTGCCATTTTTACTACATTGATCCTACCTATCCAAGAGCATGGGAGATCTTTCCATTTTCTGAGGGCTTCTTTAATTTCTTTTTTAAAGATTCAAAGTTCTTGCGATACAGGTCTTTCACTTGTTTGGTTAGCATTACCCCAAGGTATTTTATGTTGTTTGTCGCAATTGTAAAGGGTGATGTTTCTCTGATTTCTTTCTCAACCCTTTTATCATCTGTATATAGTAGGGCTACTGATTTTCACGTGTTGATCTTGTAGCCTGCTACTTTACTAGAGGTGTTAATCAGCTGTAAGTGTTCCCTGGTAGAGTTCTTTGGGTCATTGATGTAAACTATCATATCATCTGCAAACAGTGAAAGTTTGACCTCCTCCTTCCCAATTTGTATCCCCTTGATCCCCCTTTGTTGTCATATGGCAATAGCTAGAACTTCAAGTACCATGTTGAAAAGGTATGGAGAGAGTGGACAGCCTTGTTTTCTTCCTGGAGATACAAGTTTTGTATCTCAAACAATGTTGTATATTTAATTTTCAATATGGTACAAGTGTAGAATCCCACAGAGTTTTGTATCGGTATTTTCCAAGAAGTTGCACATGTAGAATCTCACACAGTGTTGAATTGTTTGTTTAGAAGAAGTAACACGTGTAATTCTCACATAGTTTTGT
>NW_024433772.1:0-4537 GCF_017639785.1 Mesocricetus auratus | reverse complement strand
GGTTTGAGCATAGCAGCAGGAATTGGTACCAGAACTATGGCATTTGTTAAGGGACCCCAAGACCTCCAACATGGCCTGAATACTCTGCTGGCCACTATGACACAGGATATCAAAGTGATAGAAAGCTCTGTTGCTAAGTTAGAAGAATCTCTCACCTCCCTGTCTGAGGTAGTTCTGCAGAATAGAAGAGGCTTAGACCTGCTGTTCCTTAAGGAAGAGGGACTATGTGCTTCCCTTGAAGAAGAATGTTGTTTTTACATTGAGCACTATGGAGCTATCAGAGGTTCCATGAGCAGGCTCAGAGAAAGATTAGAAAAATGCAAACGAGACCGTGAAGCCACACAAAACTGGTATGAGGGTAGGTTCAGCAGATCACCATGGATGACGACTTTGCTTTCTGCCCTTATGGGTCCCTTACTGATCTTGCTTCTTCTGCTGACTACAGGACCTTGCATAATTACTAGATTAATTGCTTTTATTAGAAAAATAGTTAGTGCTGTACAGATACTTATGTTATGCCAACACTATCAGAGATTAGTTCAGGGCAGTGCAGACTATATAGAATCTGAAATTTAGTTCTGCAGTTCTGATTAGAACTACTTACTAAAAGAATATGGGAATGTGCGATCCCAACTCAACATTTTTAGACTCATCACAGAGTGACTTGACCTACTGTCTTCTCCTGAGAAACCAGAGACCTCAAGATACACTGAAAAGATAACAATCCCTGATCCAGGAACTAGCTCACCACATTCCTGCTCAATTTATAACTATACAATGCCCAAAGAATGCTTGCTTGTGATAATCTTCCTGTTTAAGACATAAGCTATCATTTAACTTCCTCATCCTTTAGGTTTATGATGTGTTCCTAACTCCCACATTCGGTTTTTCCCTTTTAAAACTCCCACCTGCAACTACTAGGGGTCGAACTCCTCTGCCCCTGTGAGGGTTATGAGCTCAGCCTCAGTGTGCTGGTTCTCCGAATAAACCTCACATGCTTGCATCAAGCAGTCTCTCTTGAATTATTGGGGCGTTGGCTTATCCCGAGACTTAAGTGAGGATCTCCCCACTCTGGGGGTCTTTCAGTTTGGAGCTGGTCTGGGATTTGGGACCACAGCTGGAAGTGGCAGTGACCATATCTCCAAGTTGGCAGCTTTAGCTGGATGTCATGATAGACTGAGGCAGTGAGCTGGAGTCAATTTTATGCCTGCCATCTTGGAAAAGCTGCAGTTTAAATAGCCATGGTTTTTAGCAGATTAGACATATGGCCAAAAAAAACCCCATAAAGATTTACAGTAAACTCATATTCAGATGTCAAAAAACCACTAAATTTTACAATGTATTTAAAAATATACGGAGAATTGAGAGATAAAAAGAAACGGCATATTGGTAAATAAATAGAGAAGCTGACTATGGTGGCACACGGCAGGTAGGATTTGCTCCAGAGGCAGAGGCAAGCAGATTTCCAGAGAAACCCTGTCTCAGAGAAGTAAATAATAAATAAATAAAAGCAAAAGAAATAGTTTAGTTATGATAAAAGATTAGCTCCATATAAGACTTGAGACTCAAACAGATAGGATAGATGATAAAATATTTTATTTAAATATTACTAAATCTTAATAGGAAAAATATTGTAACTATGTTCTCTTATATATACCTGTTCTCTTATATATAATTTGACTATGTTAAAGTTAAAACCTTTCTTTTTATTTAGACAGAAATGAAGAGATTATGGGGAAGTCCTGTGTATGTGTCAAAAAGCAATTTGCCAAATGGGAAGCAAGATAGCTGGGACTAGGAGGATTCTGGGAAAGAGTAGCCAGCCAGGGTAGTAAGATGTCTGGACCTTTTTCTCCGGTAAGAGAAATACTTAGATTAACAATAATGGATTAGCCAGTAAGAAACAAGCAAATGGCCAACAGCTTCATAATGAATATAGCGTCCTGTGTGTTACTTTGGAATTGCAACTGTGGCAGAGCCTAAGTGGCTGGCAGGGGGGAAAACTAAAGTGGCTGGTGGAAGAAAGCTACACATTAAACCACTCCTCTTCTGCACTCTTTCATGCTTCTTGAAACTCTCCTGCCATGGTCACTATTCATTCAGTTGCTCTTGTCCTTTTTCCTTCACCATGGCAACATGTATATCTATCTTACAGTCCTCCTTCTTTCCTAGCTTCTCTGGAGGTATGGATTCTAGGCTCATAATCCTTTCTCTGTATCTAATATCCTTATATGAGTGAGTGAATATTATGCTTGTGTTTATCTGACTGGGTTGTGTCACATATGGTAGATTCTTCTAATTCTATACATTTGCCTGCGAATTTCAAAGTTCCATTGTTTTTTTCCACTGGTTAGTACTCCGTTGTGCAAATGTACATTTTCTCTATCCACCCTTTATATGAGGAGCATCTAGGTTGATTCCAGATTCTGGCAATTACAGACAATGCTGCTATGAACACAGCTGAACATCTGGCCTTGTTATATGAAACCATCCTAAGTGAAGTAACCCAGTCTAAGAAAGACAGACATAATATGTACTCAGTCATACATGGATTTACACATAGTGAAATGGATTATCAGCCTACAATTCACAGCACCTGAGAAGGTAGGAAACAAGTAGGACTGTAAAGGAGACACACATGGTCTGGCAGTGAAGCAGAAAGGAACAAGGAAACTTCAACAAATTAGGAGTATGGTGGAGTTGGTAGGTTCTCGCCAGCAAGAACGACGCAGGACACTCGGATCCTTCTGCAGTAAAGCTTTAATACATCTTGAGAGATAGATGATCAGCTTCTGAGAGGGAGACCCCAAGCTAAGAAACCCAGCCCCTTATATAAGCCTAGGAGCTCCGAGTGAGACGTGTAGAGCCGGGATTGGTGGTTTGCTCATCACCCCAGATGACGGGTGAGGCACAGCTTAAACGGTAAACTCCAACTGACAGCAGATGTCAGTGCCATCTTCTAATGGCGATAGCGATAGTGAGGGCGGCTCCTCACAAATGGATGCTGTAACAATATGTGACACACAATTACGGAAAGTAAAGCTAAGTATTTAATGTAGAAATTACTCACAAGGTACCAAACCCAGAGGAGCCAAGCAGTCTTCAGCGGCCGAACCGGAAGCCGAACTCCAGGAAAAGAGACCGAGACTTCCTGTGTGCTGTCTTTTATACCTTCCCCTGTAATGCCCCCTAGCCATGCCCAGAAGTGGGCCTGGCTAGTGACGTAGTTCCGCCTACGTACGTATACGTCTTTACGTCCAGCCGTATACGTCTTTAGTCCTGCCTAAAGTGGGTGTGGTTAGCGGTGTGGTAAACCGCCCTTTTATTACCTCATCTGTATGCGCCTCTAATAAGTCACATGTTTAATGGCGGCATCAGACTTCCTCCTACAACTTTCTAATATGACATCCTGGAGCCTTCATCCAGAAGCAGACACTCACAGCTAAACACTAAGCCAATTTTCTGGAAACCAGATTCATAGAGGGAGGAATTATTAGCAAAGTGATCCAGACCAGGCGGAAGAAACCCAGAGAAACTGCTGACATAAATAATTGGGAGCTCATGTACCACATTATTACAACTAGGGAACCAACATAGTATCTAACAAGTCCCTCTGAATATGGATGTCAATTGGCAGACCCAGGCAGTCAACCAGAGTATGTCAGTGGAACCAGTGTCTACCTCCAGTGCACAAATGTACATTGGGAGTCCATGCCCAATGGAGGATTCTTTATCATCCAAGGGAGGGCCTAGGCCTAGCCCCAAATTATGTGGCAGGCTTTGATGATCCTTCAGGAATGGACTCACCTTCCTTGGGGAGTGGATGGGGTTGGGATGGGGGTCTTAAGGGGTTCATATGTAAAGTAGAGTAAATGGGATTGGTATGTAAAATAAGATTGTAATTTTAAACATTATTAAAAATGAAAGAAAAGATAAAAAATATTTTAGACAGATAAGAGGATATGGTGTCACATGTCCTTCTGTATATGTTTCTCTTATTGGTTGATGAATGCAACACTGCTGATCATGTAGCCAATCAGAAATATAGACTGTGCTTCCAGTCCAGGAGAAAGCTGTGAAGAAGAGAGAGAATGAGAAGGGATGGCATTCTATGGAAGGATTAATATGCCAGATAATGGATAAGCCATAGCCTCGTTCCAATACACAGATTAAGAGAAGTGGGTTAATAATTAAAACAGAGCTAGTAAATAAGAATATCAACACATCAGCCAAGAATTTAATAATTAATATAAGATATGTGTGTTTGTTGTGTAAAAGTGCATTGGGACCAGGTGGGACAGAAATCTTCTTTTTCCCCACCTCACTGCCTAATTATACACTAATCATCCATTGCCACATATTATTCCATAATATTCAAATTTTTTATTCTATATGCAGGGACCTACATTGTCTAGAAACAAGTATACACAGAAGACAGACCCTATTTTTGTTTTTTTCTGTCTTATATCAATGGCTCTTTGATATAGTACAGAAAGTCTGAATTGCATTTCAACAATATGCTTGAGTTAAAGCAGGA
>NW_024433771.1:0-13012 GCF_017639785.1 Mesocricetus auratus | reverse complement strand
TTACAGTATGGTGCTGAAGCGTGTTCAGGCTTATAGAATTGACTTATGACAGGCTAGAATTTTTGTGGTCGATCTGAGACTTGTAGAAAATAGTTCTTCACACAGATCAACATAGTTTGACCAAGCAGAGCAAATGCCCATAAGGAATTGTAGTCCTGCAGAATGGAGAACAACATCATTAGCTTCTTCTGAAAGAGCTGCTGTGCTTATTCCAATTTTTTGTGATCATCAAGTATGATTTCTCCTCACTTCATTTGTGTTTTGTTTCCTTCTGAGGGTGTCTCTGTCTCTCTTACTCTATTTTGCTCTGTGTGTCTCTCCTTGTCATTGGGGGGCATTGGAGCTACGTGAGATTAGTGTGCGCCATGCATGTGAATGACACTTTAAAGAGATCATGAGGTTTGTCAGTCTGTATCTCCAACAGGCATTCTTCATTCCCAGAAAATTTGTGGAAGAGCACCAAGCTTATGGGAAACTGCTGAACTGAACAAGACAGAGTTCATATACTCCAAAATTATAGCTTGGAAACCAGCATAGGTCTGATACAGACAGCATGAATATGGGTGTCAGTTAGGAGGACTGGTTAATCTATGTGGCCTCTGTTAGTGGATCAGGATTTATCCCTATTTCATGAATGAACTTTGGGAGACCAGTCCACAAAAAGAAAACTGTCTCAGCCTAGACCAAAGGGAGAGGCCCTAGGCCCTGCTCCAAATGATATGACAGACTTTGAAGAACCCCCATGGAAGGCCTCACCCTCCATGGGAAGCAGAAAGGGACAGGAAAAGTGTTTGGTGGGGAGCAGGGGAAATTGGTGGCATCATGGGCATGGCTCATTTTCCATCATCGAGATGCTCTCAAGGAACAAAATCCATGCCAATTTTCAAGGCCAAGGTTAACTGAGCCAACGTTATTCAATGATAGAAAAAATGGAAATAGGAAAGGATAATGAGGACAACACAGGATAGAGAAAAGACACTGCTAGCCACCTGAGCAGTGAGTGCACAGTTGCCATTCACCAGGTGTAGATAATGGACACAAACATTCAATCAGCCCATACTGCCTCACAGAAATCTTACACTGCCACAGAGGCCTTTCCTCCCCTTCCTGTAGTACATTCCTTCTGTTTACTCCAAAGCCTTTTCTGGAAGATCAGTAATTTTTCTCAACAAATTTGTGAAAACAATTGAGTTACAGTAATTTTATGTCCTTTTGTTCTAGAGAGCTGGGTGGAAATCTAGGAAAATCAGGGTAGCATACATTAGTTGATGGATACAAAATAAACAGGCACAGTACTGTCTCAATAAAAATGGACTTAATCATCATTAAAGATACTTCATGAATGAGTGAAAATATAAATTTGCATAAAGTGACAGAGAGATGTCTCAGTTGTTAAAGGCTAGGCTCACAGACTAAAACGAATATGCATAAAAAGTACATATAGGTGCACACAAACACTTACTTGTACATATAACTGCCTATATTCAGAGTCACCCACAGCAACACATATCAATACACATAAAGGAAAGTTGGTCACATATGTACAGAATAGGCCACGAAGGGCATATACACACACACCCATAAGGGCACACTAATGTGCAAAAGAGAGGCAGCAGACACATAAGAGTCCTTGAAGAAGATAACAGTGGATGATCACACAAATGAATGATTTATATGGGTTTCTGGCTGGTTACAAAAGTGTCTTCTTTATGGTTGGACACATGAGCAGCCTGCACATAGTTACTAAGCCTTCCTGATTCTGCTCAGCACTGGGGTCACAAATCTCATGAAACTCATTAAAAAGTATATTCACCTCCTCACGGGACACTTACAGGTCAATCTGCTCCTCTAACAGCTTTCTTTTCTTGAGTCTCAATACGTACATTTTTTTCAGTGGATGCAAAACTTGTAGGATCAGATGTTGAGGAAACTGAAAAACCATCCAAAAATGATGGGTTCCATTTAGCCTCCATTTGCCAACTCTACTGCCAAGTACCACCATCCCAGAACAGTACCAGGCTCTCCAGAGAGTCCAAGACTGCAGCTCACAGTATCTAAGGCAGAATCACACAGAGGCAGGGCAAATCAAAACAACAACCAAATCCTGTAACAACTCAAACTACATCTGAAAACCATGGCACCAAATGTGGTACTTTGCCCCCAAGGAAATGATGCAAATCCCACCTATGCTTAACTTTTCACAGTATAGGGAAAACATCAGTGTGCATATGGTAAACATTGAATAAGGGCAGAAGACACAGCCACAATGAATCAGTTCTATGAAACACAGATGTGTGAAGCAATTACCACCACACCTGAAGCCCTGGGGTGCATGGTATTCCCTTTGAGAAGCAAACCATTTTTAGATCTAAGGGATACTGATGCTGGCAGGATAACATTTGGAGGGGCGCAGTGTGGTTCATTCCTAGGAAAAGAGTTCAAGAGGCACAAGTCCAAGGTTCACAGGCAGGCTACTTGCTAAGAGACAGACAGGCTAAAACAAGAGCCCTCACTTTGGGTCGATGACAAAGAGGACAGAATCAGTCCATCTCAAGCTGCATCAGGCTCTTACATATAATAATCATTCTCCTCAGTCAGCCACTTGAACTTTGTCAAGGCTTTAGTGAGCTCGACGTGCAATTTCTGTAGTTCCAACATAATCTGCATATGCTCTGTCTTATGACTGTCTTTGAGTCTGAGATTTGTTAATTGTATGCAGCAGAAGGATGTGTTCTGTCTGCTAATCCATTCTGTTTTCCTGTGTCTTTTATGGGCAGGGCCTAGACACTTCCCCAAGAGTTCAGGGTGAGAGTGCATCTCACATTGTTCTATGGGAGTCCAAAGTCCGTGTGTATACTTGGGATGGGTACTGATCTGCTGCCTAAGGCTCAATAGATTGCCTAGGCCTCCTCACTGATACCCAGATTCCGGGGGTCTTGATCAGTCCCATGGTTTTAATGTCTCCATTTCAGCTTTCAACCTTTGCACTGTGGAAATTTTTTTTGTTATTTTTGGTTTCTGTTTTTCCTCTCTTCCATTTGTTGTAATTTTTTATTTGGTTTGTTTTTCTTCCATTTCTTGCTTGCATTTTATTGCATAATTTCGTTTGTTTTAATTTTCCATTTCTTTAAGGGTTTTTTCATAACCTCTATGAGGGCCTTTATCATCTTCCTGAAGTTGTTTTTAGGTTCTGTCTCTTGTCTGCTTCATCAACTTGGGCTGTTCTCGTCTTTCAGGTATAGAGTTTCTAGATACTGGGTATTCTGTTGCTGGGTGTGTTTTTATGTTGTCTCTTTCACATAATGTCTTCCAGTGGTTGCAAAACATATTTTTTCCTTTCCTGATTGTTATATGACCACAGTTCCTTTCCAGTTTGAGTGAGCAGCTCCAGTACTCTGGTGAATTTACTCTTGCATGGATGGAGACAGTACTATTACTAGGACCTTGGCAATCTTTGGGGTGACTGGACCCTGTTGGGATTGGATTATCAGTGTGCAGTCCCCAGGTCTCTGGTGGTTCTGCTCTGGGCCCTGGAAGCCAGGATGGAAACAGTCCCACCCTTACCTTGCTTGTCCTGTGGTTGCAGAGTGGGATTTGGATGCTAGTCGTCTCTGGATGCACTGGCTCCTTCCAGTATGGGAACTGCAGTATAGGCTAGTAGTGCACAGATTACCAGAAGGCAGACTGCAAACATGACCAGGCCTACCTATTCCCATGTGTGGAGAAAGGGACTGTGGTAATGGAAGACTCTGTGTGCAGACCCCAGGTCTCTAGTCATTTTGCTTTTCTGATACACAGAATGTAGCGTGAACCCAATGTCAGGCTGTGTGTCATTTATTTTTTTCATATTACACATTAGACTATGGGTATTATTGCCATTCACATCAAGACATTTACCATATGAATATTAACCATTTTATAATGAAACAATTTTTGTATAATGGATAACCATGCAATGCAAATATGTGGATGTACATAGAGAAAACATATATGGGAACATACACCCAGTTTACTTTTAAGCAATAGCACATTCAACTTATTCTAGTCATTGATATGTCTGGTCTATAAATCATTTCCATCTGTCTTTAGGGCACAAAGTGTTGAGTTTCCCTAGGTACAGAATTTCTTTCTTTTGGAGGCAAGACTGTTTACCATTCCCACAGATCTTAGGGAATTCTAACTTTCAGAACTGAGATTCTGCTATATCAATTGCATCTTCTGTTCTTTGCGTGTCCATGGTCAGAATATTCTTTGGTCAAGTTAATTTTTGCTTCTAAGACAAGACTGTTAGTAATCCAGACTGTGCTAATTGAACATTGAGTAGAGAAACTTTATCAGTCTCCATTTGCATCTTGAATTTCTGCAACCTCATATCCATGGCAGGAATTAATAATCTCTGCATATATTCCTACCTAGAAAGAAAAAAGAAAAGAAAAAATAGATAATGTCAATAATCCATGTAGGATATATTTGCAATTCAATGCAATATCACATAATATGTTCACATGGTATATTTTGAACACATGAACTAATGGGGAATTCTCTGGCAAAGAGTACTCATATTCAGGTGAATTTTTTGAACAAATTTTCAACAACAAAAACATAGGTGGTTGGAATTGAAGTGCCTTCATTAACAACCAAAAGTATTAAATTGGGTTCAGGAATGTCATGTTTAGGTTTGAGTAGACATACTATTTGATGCTGTTTCCAACAGTGGCATTTCCACTATTCAAAATAAACCTGAGAGATAATATAAGCATCCTCATATCTGCAAAACTGTGAAGTAATGGAATTTTATATTGGAATATGGAAATCAAAGGGATGTTTTTGGAGATATTGGTGAGGAATCAATTTCTCACTGTGCCATGCTTTTAAGAAGTTTATTACTTACCCAGTGTGAGCTCCCATTGTGATTCCATGCACTCTTTCAAGAACACGTGTCAGCTTTGATTTAATTAATAATCAGATGTAATTGAAAATGACTGTGCAACGCATAAAGCAGGTTGCTGAAGTCACAAACCCAGGTTTTATAGATAGCACTTATCTGCTGGAATAAAAGATCCCCCAATGCAGGAAAGGAAAAACTGAGGGTTGGTCACACTAATATTTCATGTTTTTTGCATCTCTGTTTTGTAACAAGTCACAAACTGAGGACATTTTTAAACTGCTTTCCAGGATCTGAGTGTGAAAGCATGGACTGAAGGTGATTTTGCTTACACACAGAATAGCTCCAGTGTCCCGCGCTACCGTCTCGCCAGCAAGAACGACGCAGGACACTCGGATCCTTCTGCAGTAAAGCTTTAATACATCTTGAGAGATAGATGATCAGCTTCTGAGAGGGAGACCCCAAGCTAAGAAACCCAGCCCCTTATATAAGCCTAGGACCTCCAAGTGAGACGTGTAGAGCCAGGATTGGTGGTTTGCTCATCACCCCAGATGAAGGGTGAGGCACAGCTTAAACGGTAAACTCCAACTGACAGCAGATGTCAGCACCATCTTCTAATGGCGATAGCGATAGTGAGGGCGGCTCCTCACATATCCCCCTATTCATTTATTTTTGAAGCCATAGGACACACACAACTTTGGAGTGGAGATAGAGGTCAAATCACCATGTGCAAATTTGGAACATATACAAAGCTCCTCTCCAGGGTCTTATCCCCAGAGGGAGCCCTGACCAGTCCCGATGTCGTTTTTCTGGGGGAAGGAGATCATGACATAGAACCTTCATGCAAGATGACTTATCTCCCAGGAGAAAGTCGTTATACCGCAGACCTCTCCTGTGCAGTGCTTAGCCTTGCAACTCCTTGGGATGCTGAAGCCTACCCACTCTATCCCGTGCAATGAGACTAGCCTCGTGGGGTGCAAGAGCTGGGAGGCCAGCGACCTATTGCTTTAACATGGTTAACCAAATGTCAGGGAGGCTCCGTGTTCTAAGGCAGCAAGTGCTTGTGCCACCATCACTTTGTCTCTTTTGTTTGGGCTCTGAGCTTACACACCATCCAAAGCATCAACACTATTCCAGATCAGAGAACTAGGCTAAATAATCTCACCATCACCCATTCCTGAAAATAAGAAAATGCAGATGAAATCCAGGAGGAGAGGCCTTCCATCAGAGAAAGATCCAGACGCGTCGAATTCACTTGCAGGATCGCCACTCTCAACTCACGGAGTGTCTGCTCAAACTCAAAAGTCCAATTCTGTAATAAATGTTGAGACAGAGCTTTTGACAGGTTAGCTGCTCTTGTAAAATTCTCATATTGTACTGAAGTGACACAAAGGCCAGGCAACTTTTGTTCACATCCCAATTGGGCCATCTGCCACAATATATCCAATTGTTCCTGAACCAAATTAATCTGTTGGTTTACCAACATCAGGCCTCCTTGTATCTGAGAATTGGCAGTGGCCTGTTTATCTAGGGCCATGGTCACAGTGGCCGATAGTTCATTAATGGTTTGAGTTGTCTGCACAGTGGCAGAAAGTGCAAGGGCCGAGGCGGTAACCGAAGCAGTAACCGCGGCGGCAGCTATCAGGCCCACAATAATAGCAGAGATCCCAAAAATCTCGCTTTTCCCTAAACAAACTCAAACTACTTGGCACCTCAACAGGAACTGGAACAAATCGAGGCATGCGCATTACCAAAGCAAAAGGGTGCTTAATAGCATCCCAGCATAATGCATAAAAACAATTCTAAGCAGAGCAATTTATTTCTTTCTGATTCTTACCTAAGGTATCATTACTCACAACCCAAATAAAGGGCAGCCAAACACAAATTGGAGCAGCTGAATAATTAGTTCTCTTAAAAGGGGTATACTTAACATTGGAGGAGGACCAATCAGATGATCCAGAGCTCTGTCCCTCACTCAGACTGTTGCCTAATGCCCCTTTCCAATCAAAAGTAATCTGTCCCTTCTCACTATATCCTCCAGCAATCATTGCCATAGGAGAAAGATCAGTACAGCTTCCATTAATTCAAAAGGATTAGCATTAGATCTTTCTGGATCCATATGAATAAAATTATCCTTTAATGAAGAAATCACAGTAAAGCACAAGCTTCCTACCAATGACAAGGTTCTCTCATCCTGAAAACTCTGTATCTGAGGATCTAAAGGCAAAAAGGCAAGCCCCAACTCTCTATTAGTTGTGAAAAATCTAGGGAACTCCTGGGCATTATGCATCACTGGCATCGGTAGGGGGAAGGTAGACATGATGGCCCACCGTAACTCTCCCATCATACTAGGAACCATCATCCCGAGTAGGAGAGTCTTCATCACCCACTTGGCCTCCATCCTTCTTATTCTGGAGTTGTGAAGGAGCTCTTCGAGTGAGTCTTTCAGGGATCCACAGGGGGTTTTCTTCCTCCTGTGGAAAAACACACACAGCTCCCCTGGATCTTATAAGAATAGGATCCGGGCCTTTCCAGAGATCAGTTAAGCACATCTTTCCATTTTACCATTTCTTTTGGCCTATCAGGCTCTAAACTGTGGCGATCGGCCGCAGTGTGGCCTTGGGCATCAGAGTTCAAGAAATTAAGGGTAAAAAGTGCCATGGACACAGCAACTCTTGGTACCGAGGGTAGAACATCCTCAATACTCCCCTTTGTTTAATCAGATATGATTTGAGTGTACGATGGGCACGTTCCACAATGCCCTGTCCTTGAGGGTTATAAGGTAGGCCAGTTAGATGGGTAACATCCATTTGCCGACAAAACTGTCGGAATTTTTGAGAGGTATATGCTGGTCCATTGTCTGTTTTTAAAATTCTGGGTTTTCCCCAAGCACTCCAGGCCTCAAGGCAATGTTGAATCACATATGAGGCCTTTTCCCCTGTTAGGGGCGTGGCGAACATTACGCCAGAACAGGTGTCAACAGAAACATGAACATATTGAAGCCTTCCAAAAGAGGGAATATGAGTAACATCCATCTGCCACATCTGCAATGGTCTAATGCCACGTGGGTTTATTCCCACGTGGGGAGCAGGTAAGAATTCGCAGCAATTCTGGCATTGAGTAACAATTTCCCTAGCCTCTTTCCTGGATAGAGCAAAACGACGGCGCAAGGTCTCAGCCGTCACATGAAAGCGCTGATGGAATTCTTTTGCTGCTTGTGCGTGGGTAGACAAGGCAGCGGCCACCAGCTTTGTAGCCTTGTCCGCTAAGTCATTCCCTAAGGACATGGGACCTGGGAGTCCAGAATGTGCTCGGACATGGGTAATGAAAACAGGAAATCTCCTATTTAACAAGGCAGCTTGTATCTTCTGAAAGATGTTAGCAACTCTGCTGGAGGATCTTATTATTCCAGCTATCTCAAGGAGATTAACTGCATTAACCACATAAGAGGAATCTGATACAATATTGAGGGGTCCTGGAAAAGCCTCAAGAACCTCCAGTACTATCAGACATTCTACAACTTGAGGTGAAGTTTCATTATATTGTTTAGATATAACCCTATCCTTGACCACATAAGCTCCCATACCAGTTTTCGATCCATCAGTGTACACCACAGTCCCATCTGGGAGTGGGTCTTTAGCTGTCACTTGTGGAAACACTATAGCCTGGTTTAGGGCAAACTGTAAAATTGGATGCTTTGGAAAATGATTATCAATTTGTCCTGAAAAGGAAGTAACTAAAACTGCCCAATCACTAGATGTGGCTGCCAAGGTCTGAACTTGTGCAGCAGTATAAGGCACAATCAAGGAATCAGGATCCCTGCCAAAATGCGTAACAGCTGCTTTTATTCCGCGAAGCGCGAGCTGTGCAACAGCATCAGGGTACCAGTCAATAATCTTAGCAGGGGAAGCATTTGGATGAATCCAAAGTAATGGTCCATGTTGCCACAGGACTGCAGTTGGCAATTGAGCTGTCTTAAAAACACACAGATTAAAAGGTAGTGACTCCTCAATACGTTGTAATTGTGCTTCCTGTAAGGCCTCTTCCACCATCTGTAAGGCTCGGTGGGCAGCAGGGGTAAATTTTCTGGGTGAGGAGATATGAGGCTCACCCTCCAGGAGATCGAAGAGGGGTTTTAGATCAGCAGATGGAATTTTTAAAAAGGGCCTCAACCAATTTATATCTCCCAGAAGTTTCTGAAAATCATTTAATGTTTGTAAGTGGTCTTTGCGAATTTCTATTTTCTGAGGAACTATATTTTTGGGAGTAATCATTGAGCCCAAAAAGAGGCCTGTATCTGCAATTTGAACCTTTTCTGAGGCAATCTCTAATCCCCACTGTTTTAATTCAGCCACCAGCATGGGAAAAGCCTTTTGTAAAACATCTAACTCTTTGTGACAAATAAGAATATCGTCCATATAATGGATCATGATTAAAGATGTAAATTGCTTCCTAATTGGCTCCAAAGCCTCCTGCACATACAGCTGACATATTGTTGGGCTATTGGCCATGCCTTGCGGCAGTACCTTCCACTGAAATCTCTTGTCTGGTTCCATATGATTAAGAGAAGGGATAGTGAAGGCAAACCTTGGTCTATCCCGTGGGTAAAGTGGAATAGAGAAGAAACAATCCTTAATATCTATAATAATAAGCTTCCAATCTTGAGGAAGTGCAGAAAGCAAAGGAAGTCCTCTTTGAACAGGGCCAAAAAGATGCATCTGATTGTTAATGGCCCGCAGGTCATGGAGTAATCTCCACTTCCCAGATTTCTTCTTAATAACAAAAATTGGTGTATTCCATGGGGAGGTAGAAGGCTCTAGATGCCCCAGCCGTTCCTGTTCTTGCACTAATCTTGTGACAGCCTCTAATTTTTCAGAGGATAGAGGCCATTGAGAGACCCATAACGGCTCCTCTGTTTTCCACGGTATGGGTCGTGAAGCCTCAACGGCCCCT
Organism: Mesocricetus auratus; assembly: GCF_017639785.1. Taxonomy (NCBI): domain Eukaryota; kingdom Metazoa; phylum Chordata; class Mammalia; order Rodentia; family Cricetidae; genus Mesocricetus; species Mesocricetus auratus. The sequence goes on along the minus strand of NW_024433771.1, from coordinate 3,174 downwards.
AAATAAAACCCAGTCCTTTTCTACCCCGATTTCCATGTTGCGTAATGGGTTTTATTCTGCCTTGTTCTTGCCTACCCAAGCCTCTACCCTTTGTATACCCCATCTTTGCCATAATGGCTGATGCCTGGGGGGAGTATTCATTAGTTAGGGTCATGCCCATGGCTTGTAACACATCCCGTCCCCATAAATTTACAGGGAGTGGCAACACATAGGGGGTAAAACATCCCTGTTTGCCCTCAGCGTTCCGCCAGGTTAAGGCTGAGGCACTGATGGCAGGAGAGGACTGGTATCCAAGACCTTGTAGAGAATGAGATGAAACAACAGTGGGCCAAGACTTCGGCCACCAATGGAGTGAAATAATGCTTTTGTCTGCTCCCGTATCCATTATCCCTTCAAATTCTTTTCCATTAATTAACAATTTTATTGTAGGTCTCTCATTTAGGGGTATAGCCAGATAGGCTGAATCACTTCCAGAAGATCCCATAGCCCTTTTTTGTAAAGTGTAGGTTTCTCCATCCCCGAGGGAGGGCAGCAACACCAGTTGTGCAATTCTATCTCCCTGCTTTATAGAAAATACACCCCGAGGGCTAGAACAGAGAACTTGAATCTCCTCTTTATGATACGGGTCAACAATCCCAGGATATATAATGAGTCCCTGTAAAGTTAAGGAGCCACGGCCCAGAATAAGCCCAATGGTGGCAGGGGGCAAAGGTCCAGGGGAATGGACTGGGACCGGTTGAACATTCATTTGGGGCATGAGTAAGAAGTCGGAGGCGGCACGCAAGTCCATTCCGGGGGTTCCTCGGAAGCCTCTACTTCCTCTTGATTGCTTTTCTGAAATCGGTTCCCATATTTCTGAGGGCCCTGGGACCATGGGCCCCGTGACCCGTTTTTTGATTGGGGTACCTTGGGTTCTTCAATAGGGGGCAGAAGCCTCCCTTTCATATCCCGGACTGACCTGCATTCACTAGCCCTATGATAACCTTTACCACAACGACGGCAAAGCTCCAGTTCTCTTGTTCTTTCAGGGGCTTGACAATCTTTCTTAAGGTGCCCCATTTTCCCACAATTAAAACAAGCTTTTCGACTAGATAAATCTCTATGCCTGTGCGTTTGTAAAATGGCGGCAGCTAGTCCTGCATTGGTTAGGGGTCCCCCCAGCTCCCTGCACACTCTGAGCCAATCTTGTAAACCTTTGCTTTTGCGAGGGGCGATAGCCGCTCGACATTCCTGGGTTGCTTGTTCATAGACAAGTTGCTCAATCAGGGGCATAGCTTGTTCTGAATCACCAAAGATGCGACCGGCGGCCTAGGTCATTCTGGCCACAAAGTCTGAAAATGGCTCTTGGGGTCCTTGGACAATCTTTGTAAGGTGTCCACTTTACAACTTTGTAAGGTTCTCCCCTTTTTTGTGAGGGCCTTCCATGCTTTAATAGCGGCGGCCGACACCTGACCATAGACACCCCAGATGTAGTTGGTTTGATTAAGGGCATGTTGACCCTGACCTGTCAGCATTTCAAATGTCCACTGCCTCTGATTCTCATCTTCAGCTGTGGCATTAACTCTAGCTTGTGCCTGGGCTGCATCATACCAGAGAGCCTTCCATTCCATGTATTGTCCCATGTTGGGAAGCACTGCTTTCACTGTCGTCTGCCAGTCAGTGGGAGTCATGGCAAAATTAGCAAGCCTTTCTACCTGTATTGTGGTAAAGTTAGCATTGACCCCATAATTACGAACGGATTCAGCCAATTCTTTGATTTGATTGTAATCTACGGGGGTATGTACTCTTCCGCCTTCCGCATTCTCGAATACTGGAAAAGCCATTTGTATTTTTCTCCGTTCCTCTAAAGGTAAAAAGGAGTCAGTACCAGTATTCAGCCGAAGCTCATACTGCGGAGGCGCCGAAGGGCGTGAGCCCGCCGGATTTATAGGCGGTGGCCTCACATTCATTTTTGTTTTCAGCGGCCGGTGTCTATCAGGGTGATATCTTTCTTCCTCATACCGTGCCACCTCCTCCTCTAGACCACCTTCTTCGCTAGAATCCAGAGTGTCAGAATCGGAATTATCTAGCTCCAAGGCTTCTAGCTCTACCGTAGGGTATAGGCTAGATTCTGGCTTTTTCTTTTTCTTAGATTTGTTAGGGGGTGAATGATCACTCCCTTCTTTCTCTCCCCCTTTCTTAACTTCTTGGGGAGGGCCTTTTTTCTTAGACATGTCTTTCCTTTTGCGAGCTCCCATTCTCTCACTCCGTTCAGTTTCTGACATGCTATCCTGAACTTCCTCTAAGGTTCCCTGACTTTCTATTATAGCAGGGTGACAGGCCTCATCCTCCAAGCAGTTTTTAACTAGCTTCCAAATGGCTTTGGTACCTAAGTGGAGATCTCCTTCTGCATGCTTCCTGTCTAGTTCTTTACCTAGCTTGTTCCATGAGGCCACAGTGAGGGACCCGGAACAAGCATACCATGGTGCCACTCTATCTACCTCCTTCACAAAATTTTGAAGTGTTCGTGGTGCAATTTTGAGATCTCTTTGTTTTAGCACAGTCTGTAGGGCAGTAACCACTGACTGTGACAACCCCATCGCGCTAGCGGCTTATCTAAAAAACGGCGCTCGACTCCTTTACCAGACTGACAGCACCGTTCTGTCAGTACCAGCCACGATGAAGAAGAAGGACAAACAGGACTAGCACCAAAGCCTCCACTGACCCATCCCACGGTGATGACAAACTAAGGCCAAAGTCGAGAAAAGGGGTGTTCAGGATCAAGCATACCTCTCTGAACTTACGTCCCTGCAGTTCTGAATCCGCCCCGTCTTCCGAGGGGTCTCCCGCGGCGCCGGCGATGTTGAAGAGTTCCCGGGTTTCGGCACCAGATGTCCCGCGCTACCGTCTCGCCAGCAAGAACGACGCAGGACACTCGGATCCTTCTGCAGTAAAGCTTTAATACATCTTGAGAGATAGATGATCAGCTTCTGAGAGGGAGACCCCAAGCTAAGAAACCCAGCCCCTTATATAAGCCTAGGAGCTCCGAGTGAGACGTGTAGAGCCGGGATTGGTGGTTTGCTCATCACCCCAGATGACGGGTGAGGCACAGCTTAAACGGTAAACTCCAACTGACAGCAGATGTCAGCGCCATCTTCTAATGGCGATAGCGATAGTGAGGGCGGCTCCTCACAC
>NW_024433770.1:0-50715 GCF_017639785.1 Mesocricetus auratus | reverse complement strand
ATCCCCCTTTGTTGTCGTATGGCTATAGCTAGAACTTCAAGTACCATGTTGAAAAGGTATGGAGAGAGTGGACAGCCTTGTTTTGTTCCTGATTTTAGAGGAATTGCGTTGAGTTTCTGTCCATTTAGTTTGATGTTGGCTGTTGGTTTACTGTATATGGCTTTTATTATGTTTAAGTATGTCCCTGTTATCCCAGATCTCTCCAAGACCTTTATCATGAAGGGATGTTGGATTTTGTCAAAGGCTTTTTCAGCATCTAGTGAGATGATCATGTGATTTTTGTTTTTCAGCTTGTTTATATGGTGGATTACGTTGATGGATTTTCGTATGTTGAACCATCCCTGCATCCCTGGGATGAAACCTACTTGATCGTGGTGAATGATTGTTTTGATGTGTTCTTGGATCCGATTTGCCAGTATTTTATTGAGTATTTTTGCATCAATGTTCATGAGGGATATTGGTCTGAAGTTCTCTTTCTTGGTTGTATCTTTGTGTGGCTTGGGGATCAAGGTTATTGAAGCCTCATAGAAAGAGTTTGGCAAAGACCCTTCTGCTTCTATTGTGTGGAACACTTTGAGAAGAATTGGTATAAGCTGTTCTTTGAATTTGTGGTAGAATTCTGCACTGAGGCCATCTGGACCTGGACTTTTTTGGTTGGGAGACTTTTGATGACAGCTTCTATTTCCATAGGGGTTATAGGTCTATTTAAATTGCTTATCTGTTCTTGATTTAGTTTTGGCAAATGATAGCTGTCCAGGAAGTCATCCATTTCCTTTAAATTTTCGAATTTTGTGGAGTACAGGTTTTCAAAGTATGACCTAATGATTCTCTGGATTTCCTCAGAGTCTGTTGTTATGTCCCCCTTTTCATTTCTGATTTTGTTAATTTGCGTGTTCACTCTCTGCTGTTTGGTAAGTTTGGACAAAGGTTTGTCTATCTTGTTGATTTTCTCAAAGAACCAACTCTTCGTTGCATTGATTCTTTGTATTGTTTTCCTGGTTTCTACTTTGTTGATTTCAGCCCTCAATTTGATTATTTCCTGGCGTCTACTCCTCCTGGGGAGTTTGCTTCTTTGTGTTCTAGAGCTTTTAGCTGTGATGTTAATTCTCTGGTATAACTGTTTTCCTGTTTCTTCATGTGAGCACTTAGTGCTATGAACTTCCCCGTAGCACTGCTTTCAAAGTGTCCCATAGGTTTGGGTATGTTGTGTCTTCATTCTCATTGAGTTCGAGGAAGTCTTTAATTTCTTTTTTATTTCCTCTTTGACCCAGGGATGGTGCAGTTGAGCATTATTCAATTTCCATGAGTTTGTAGGTTTTCTGCAATTTGTGTTGTTGTTGAATTCTAATTTTAAGGCATGGTGGTCTGATAAGATGCATGGAGTTATTCCAATTTTTTTGTAGCTGCTGAGGTTTGATATGTTGCCAAGTATGTGGTCGATTTTTGAGAAGGTTCCATGTGGTGGTGAGAAGAAGGTATATTCTTTTTTATGTGGATGAAATGTTCTATAGATATCTGTTAATCCCAGTTGGGTCATTACTTCTATTAGACCCTTTGCTTCTTTGTTGAGTTCCTGTCTGGTATTCTTGTCTAGTGGTGAGAGTGGTGTGTTGAAATCTCCCACTATAACTGTGTGGGGCTTTAGATGAGATTTAAGTTCTAATAATGTTTCTTTAACGAATGTGGATGCCTTTGTATTGGGGGCATAGATGTTCAGGATAGACACTTCGTCTTGGTGGGTTTCACCTGTGATGAGTATGTAATGACCTCCTTCATCTCTTTTGATTGATTTTATTTTAAAGTCTAGTTTGTTAGATATTAGGATTGCTACCCCTGCTTGTTTCTTGGGTCCATTTGATTGAAAAATTTTTTCCCAACCTTTAACTCTCAAGTAATGTCTGTCTTTGAGGGTGAGGTGTGTTTCTTGTATGCAGCAGAAGGAAGGGTTCTGTCTTCGAATCCATTCTGCTAGTCTGTGTCTTTTTATGGGTGAGTTAACAGTTTTATACAGATGTGCAGTATAGGGACAAAGACATCAAATTTGTAACTATGTACAAAATATATAAATCTCTAGATCAGAGGTAGAACTGAAATATATTTACCACAGTTAGAACTTCATAGTGCATTCGAGAATATTGTAATAAATTGTATCAATATGCAAAATATTATGCACATATGTGGATACATTCATAAAATATGATAAAGGCAATTTTACATTTTTGCACAAAAATACATCATAAACAGGAAGAGGAACCATCACAGTATAACAAATATAATTTCTGTGCTGCAATTGTATCCCTCCACAGGATATGGACTTCCAAAGTCCTTTTGTGTCCAAGGAATAAACACTGGCTCCACTGCTAGAGTTTCCATAGACTGCCTTGGCCTCCTAGCTGGCACACACATTCAGAAGGCTTGGTTAGGTACAATACTGGTCCCCCCTCTTTATGACTAGGGTCTCCGTGCTCTCATGAGGCCAGGTCAACTGTTTTTGCAAGTATCTCCAGCACCGTCTTGGTTCATTTGCTTATCTCTTCTCCCTCTCCACAACTGGATTTCAGGAGTATGGTTCAGTGTTTACTTGTTGGTGTCTGTTTCTGCTTTGATCAGATGCTGGGTGAAGGCTCTAGGAATGTTAACAAACGTAGTCATCAATCTCATTTTAGAGGAAGGGCATCAAAGGCAGTTTCTCCAACATTGCCTCAATTCTTAGTTGGGGTTATCCCTGTTGATCCTCTACCATTTCCTCTGTGCCAGAACTCTCTCAATATCAGTACTGAATCACTTTATGAAGGCAAATACTTGCTTGCCAACATCTATATCCTCCCTCTCTCCATTCTCCTGTTCTCCCCCATTCTACCTGTCTCCCATTTCCATCTCCTTCCTCTCTCACCCCATGTTCCCAATTTACTCAGAGGTTCTTGTGTTCCTCCCCTTCTTCCAGGGACCATGCGTTCTTCTCTTGGGGTTCTCTTTGTTTTCTAGCTCCTTTGGTGGTGTAACATGTTATTCCTTTGCTCTATGTCTTAACATATATGAATGAGTACATACCATGTTATTCTTTTGTGTCTGGGTTACCTCACTCAGGATGGTTTCTTCTAGTTCCATCCATTTGCCTGTGAATTTAATGACTACATTGTGTTTTCCTCTGAGTACTACTCCATTGTGTAAATGTGACAGATTTTCTTTATCCACTCTTCGGTTGAAGGGCATCTATGATTCTTCCATATTCTGGCTATTACAAAAAACTTGCTAAGAACATGTTTGAATATATATCCATGTTGCATGGGTGTGCAATCTTTGGATTTATGACGAGGAGGGGAATAGCTGCATCTTGAGGTAAGCTCATTCCCATTTTCTTGAGAAACCACCATTCTGACTAATAAGTGGATACACTAGTTTGCACTTCCATCAGCAATGGAGAAGTCTTCCTCTTTCTCCACATCATCTCCTGAAAGACTGTAATTGGTACCTTTCATTTTTGCCATTCTGGCTGGTATAAAATGTTATGTCTGAGGTGTTTTGATTTGCATTTCCCTGATCACTAAAAATGTTGAGCACTTTCTTAAGTGTCTCTCAGCCATTTTATATTCCTCCGCTGATAACTTCCTATTTAGTTATGTATGCCAATTTATAAACGGATTTTTGGGTTTTGTGGCTGGTCTTCATGAGTTGATTGTGTATTTTGAAATCAGTCCTCTGTTAGATGTGGGGTTGATAAAGATATTTTTCCCATTCTGTAGGCTGCTGTTTTGTCTTGCTATCTGTTTCCTTTGCCTTACAGAAGATTCTCAGTGTCAGAAGGTCACATTTATTAATTGTGCTACTGGTGTTATGGTCAGGAAGTGGTCTCCTGTACCAATTATTTCAAGGTTTCCTCTCCCTTTCTCTTTTAAGAGTTTCAATATGCCTGGATTAATGTTGAGTTCTTTGATACATTTGGATTTAACTTTTGTGCATGGTGATAAATATGGATTTATCTTCAATTTTCTACATGTGCGCATCTAGTTATGCCAGCACCATTTGGTGTAGATGCTTTCTTTTTCCATTGTATAACTTTACCTTCTTTGCCAAAATCAGCTGTTTGCAGGTGGGTGGTTTAATATTAGCGTTTTCAATTCAATTTCATTGGTCTACCTGTATATTTTTGTGCCAATACCAAGCAATTTTCAGGACTATGACTCTATAAAATAGCTTGAAGTCATGGATGGTTATGCTTCCAGAAGTTGCTCTATTATACAGGGTTGTTGTGGATATCCTGGTTTTTTGTTTTTCCATATAAAGGTGAGTATTATTCTTTCTATTCTGTGAAGAATTGTGTTGGGATTTTGATGAGTATTTCATTGAATCTGTAGATTAATTTTGGCAAAATTGCCATTTTTACTCTGTTGATCCTACCTATCAAAAAGCATGGGAGATCTTTCCATTTTCTGTTATGTTTTTTATTTTTTATTTAAAGAATTTAAGTTCTTACTGCATAGCTCTTTCACTTGTTTGGTTACCATTACCACAAGATGTTTCATATACTTTGTGGATATTGTAAAGGGTGGTGTATCTCTGATATCTTTCTGCTATTTGTAATCGGTATATACTAGGGCTACTGATTGTTTGAGTTAGTTTTGTATCCTGCCACATTGCTGAAAGTCTTTACCAGCTGTATGTGTTCTGTGGTAGAGTTTTTGTGTCAGTTTTGCAAACTTACATGTCACCTTCAAATAGTGAAATTTCTACTTCTTCCTTTCCAATTTGAATCCCCTTGATCTCCACTTGTTCTCTTATTTGTCTAGCTAGAACTTCCAGTACAATACTGAAGAGAAACAGAGAGAGTGGACAGCCTTCAATTGTTCCTAATTGTAGAGGAATCATGTCGAGATTCTCTCCATTTAGTTTAATGTTGGCTGTTGTTTTGCTCTTATCATGTTAAGTAGGTTCCTGTTATTCCTGATCTCCCCAATACTTTTATCATGAAGGAGTGTTGTGTTTTTTTCAAAGGCTTTTTCAGCATTTAGTGAGAAAATTATGTGGTTTTTCTTTTCAGTTTGTTGATATGGTGGATTATCTTGATGAATTTTCATATGATGAACCATACCTGCATCCCAGTGATGAAGCATACTTGATCATGTTGTATGATTTTTCTGATGTGTTCCTGAATTCGGTTTTCCAGCATTTTGTTGAGTATTTTTCCATCGATATTTATGAGAGATACTGGTCTGTAATTGCCTTTCTTAGTTGTATCTTTGTGTGTCTTGGTTAGAAAGGTAATTGTAGCCTCATAGAAAGAGTTTGGCAATGTCCCCTTTGCATCCATTGTGTGCTAAACATTGAGGTGTACTTTACTAGCCCCTTTTGGGAATTTCTGGTAGAATTCTACACTGAAACCATATGACCTTGAAATTAGTATTGGTTGGGAGAATTTGTTGACTGCTTCTGTTTCATTAGAGGTTATAGGTGAATTTATCTTGATTATTTGTTATTGATTTAAATTAGTAAGTGATATCTATCCAGAAAATTGTATAGTTCCTTTAGGTTTCCAAATTTTATGTGGTAGAGGTTTTCAAAATACGACCTGATAATTCTGTGGATTTCCTCAATATCTATTGTCATGTCGCCTTTTTCATTTCTGATTTTGTTAATCATCATTACCTTGATCTACCTTTTTAGTTAGTTTGTATAATGGTTTGTCTATCTTGTTCATTTTCCCAAAGAAATTACACTTTATTTCATTGATTCTTTGTCATGATTTTTCAGTTTGTACTTTATTGATTTCAACCCTCAATATGATTATTTCCTGGCATCTTCTCCTCTGGTGTGAGTTTGCTTCATTTTTCTATGACTTTACATTTTGCTGTTCATTCTCTAGTGTAACTATTCTCCAGTTTCTTCATTTGGGAACTTATAGCTATGTACCTTTCTCCTAAAACTGCTTTCAAAGTGTCCCATTCTTTTGGGTATGTTGTGTCTTCATTTGCATTGAATTCTAGGAAGTCTTTAATTTCATTTTTTATTTCTTCCTTGACACATGTATGGTTCAATTGTGCATTGTTCAGTTTCCATGAGTTTGTATGGTTTCTGCCATTTGTGTTGTTGAATTGTAACTTTAATGCATGTTAGTCTGATAGGATATAGAGGGTTATTCCACTTTTCTGCAAATCTAGAGTTTTTCTATGTTACCAAATATGTGGACAACTTTAGAGAATGTTTCATTTGGAGCTGAGAAGAAAGTAGATTCTTTTTTGTTTGGATAGAATGTTCTATAAATGACTTCTAATTCCAGTTGTGTTATAATTCCTTTTAGTTCTTATGTTTCTTTAAGTTTATGTCTGTTGGTCCTGTATAGTGGTGAGAGTGGAGTGTTGAAGTTTTGTACTGTAAGTGTGTAAGGTTTTATGTGTAATTTGAGCTTTATTAATGTTTCATTACGTACATGGGTGCCTTTGAATGTGGGGCATAGATGTTCAGAATTGAAACTTATTCCTGATAATTTTTCCTCTGATGAATATGAAATGACCTTCTTAATCTCTTTTGCTTGACTTTAATTTGAAGTTTAATATTTTCAATACTAGGATAACTAAACCAGCTTGTTTCTTGGGTTTATTTGATTGGAAAATCTTTTCCCAACCCTTTACTTTGAGGTAATGTTTGTCTTTGTCATTGAGATGTGTTTCTGGTATGAAGCAGAAGGATGGATTCTGTCTTTGTAAGCATTCTGATAGCCTGTGTATTTTATAGACAAGTTAAGACAATTGACATTGAGGGATATTAATGACCACTGATTGTTGATTATTGCTTTCTTTTGATTTATGGTTGGTGGTATCATTGGGTGTAGATTTCCCCTCATTTTTCTTTTGGTGTCTTGTAAAGTGAGATTATCTATTGCCTATGTATTTTTGAGTGTAGTTATCTTTGTTGGGTTGGAATTTTATTTCTAGCATTGTCTGTAGGGCTGGATATCTGGAAATGTATTATGTATATCTGGTTTTATAATGGAATATCTTGTTTTCTCCATCTATAAAAATTGAAGGCTTTTCAGGGTACGGTAATCTGGGCTAGCATTCATATTTCCTTAGCATATGAAGAACATCTATTCAAGACCTTTTGGCTTTCATAGTTTCCATTGAGAATTTTGGTGCTATGAACATAGTTGAACACATGTCCTTTTATTATGAATTTCAATCCTTTTGGTATTTACCTAAGCCTGGGATTGCTGGATCTTGAGGTAGACTGACAAACTGCCATACTAACTGCCAAAATGGTTGAGCAAATTTTCACTCCTACCACCAATGGAAGAGTGTTCCCTTTTCTCTACATCATCTCTAGCATAAACTGCCATTGCTTTTTGCTATTCATTCAGGTGTGAGATTCTATCCCAGAATTGTTTTGATTTTCATTACCCTGATATCTAAGGATGTTGATCAATCTAGCCATTTTAGATTTCTCCATTGAGAAAACTTGAGTCCCATTGAAACAAAGACCTCAACATAAACCCAGCGACACTGAACATCTTAGAAGTGAAATTGTGAATGAATTGGTAGAGCTGACCACTTCCTCAACATAACACCAGTAGTACAGATTATGAGATCTACTACTAATAAAAGTGCCCACCTGAAAAGGAGAAACTTCTGTAAGGCCAATGACACACTGAAGAAGACAAAATGACAGCCCACTCAATGTAAAAGGATCTTCACCAACCCTATATTTGACAAATGACTGATCTTCACTATATACCGAGCATTGAAGAAGCTTGTCAAGAAAGCATCAGAAAATTCAATTTAAAAGTGGGGTACAGAACTAAATAGAAAATTCTCAGTATAGTATTACTTCTTATGGAAGAGAAAATGTATCAACAAAAGACATGGGGTTTGTCCTTCACAGTTTATATTTGGTGAGATTAGGTGCCCTCATGTTATTTAACAGTTCCAGTTGCTAGAATATGCCCAAGGGTTTTACAATAGGCTCATTCAGAGACTGAACTCCATTGTATCTTCACATCAAATGTTGTACAATTGCACATACCTTTCGATAGTAAATCTCTGATGTACAATTCTGATTCTGTTTCCTGTTTCTTGTGCCCATGATATGAGCAGACATAATTATGCCACAGTTGTCAGACAACACTTATGATGTATATGTCTGTCACAATGTAATACACCATCCATTTGTAAACCAAACACACCCACTCATGACCTCACAATATATCCTCCTATACTTAACAAGAAGTAACAAATTTCTATTTTTACATCTGCTGCCTCACAGGTACATACTATGCCTTCAATTCAGTACGCATGTAAGTAAATGCTTTACTATACCACTATACCATTCCAGTTGATTGATGGCAACATAAATATATATATATATATATATATATATATATATATATATATTGCCAAGAACACATCAAAACAATAATACACCACGATCTAGTAGGTTTCATCCAAATGTTGCAGGGATGGTTCAACATATGAAAATCCATCAATGTAATCCAATACATAAACAAGCTGAAAAACAAAAATCAGATGATCATCTCACTAGATTCAGAAAAAGCCTTTGACAAAATCTAACACCCCTTCATGATAAAGGTCTTGGAGAGATCTGGGATAACAGGAACATACCTAAACATAATAAAAGCCATATACAGAAAAGCGACAGCCAACATCAAACTAGATGGACAGAAACTCAATCTAATTCCTCTAAAATCAGGAACAAGACAATGCTGTCCACTCTGTCCATACCTTTTCAATATTGTACTTGAAGTTCTAGCTAGAGCCATAAGACAACAAAAGGATATCAAGTGGAAACAATTCGGAAAGGAAGAGGTCAAACTTTCACTGTTGCAGATTATATGATAGTTTACATAAATGGCCCAAAGAATTCTTACAGGGAACGCTTACAGCTGATTAACACCTTCAGCAAAGTGACAGGCTACAAGATCAACTAAAAAATCAGTATCCCTACTATATACAGACAATAAAAGAGCTGAGAAAGAAATCAGAGATACATCACCATTTACGATTGCCACAAACAACATAAAATACCTTGGGGGTAATGCTAACCAAACAAGTGAAAGACCTGTATTGCAAGAACTTTGAGTCTTTTAAGAAAGAAATTAAAGAAGCCCTCAGAAATTGGAAAGATCTCCCATGCTCTTGGATAGGTAGGATCGATGTAGTAAAAAATGGCAATCCTGCCAAAACAATCCCCATTAAAATACCAGAACAATTCATCACAAACCTTGAAAGGACGATAATCAACTTTGTATGGAAAAACAAAGGACCCATGTTAGGTAAAACATCCTTACTAAACAAAGCAACATCTGGAAGGATAATCATCCCCGACCTCAAGCTCTGTTATCGAGCTGTAGTCCTGAAAACAGTTTGGTATTGGCATTAAAATAGACAGGCAGACCAATAGGATCGAATTGAATACCCTGATATTAACCCATATATGTATGAACATCTGATCTTCGACGAAGAACCTAAGAATATACAATGGAATCTCCATACTAATCTCCAAAGTGGCTGCACAAGTTGGCATTCCCACCAGCAGTGGAGGAGTGTTCCCTTTTAACCAAAACCTCTCCAGCATAAACTGTCATTTGTGTTTTTTTATTTTAGCTACACTGACAGGAGTGAGATGGTATCTCAGAGTTGTTTTGATTTGCATTTCCCTAATGGATAAACTTGTTGAGCACTTTCTCAAGTGTCTCTCGGCCATTTTGGATTTCCTCTATTGAGAATTCTCTGTTTAGTTCTGTACCCCATTTTTTAATTGGATCCTTTGGTGTTCTGGGAACTTGCTTCTTGATTTATTTGTAAATTATGGAGATCAGCCCTCTGTCAGATGTGGGGTTTGTGAGTATGTTTTCCCATTCTGTGTGATGTCATTTTGTTTTTTTTGACTGTATTCTTTACCCTGCAGATTATCCTCAGGTCCCATTTATTAATTGTCAATCTCAGTGTCTGTGCTACTGTTGTTATGTTCAGGAGGCAGACTCCTGTACCAATTTGTTCAAGGGTACTTCCCACTGTCTCCTCTAAGAGATTCAGTGTGGCTGGTTTTATGTTGAGGTCTTAGATCCATTTGGACTTAAGTGATAGACATGGCTCTATCCACATTATTCTATATGCCAGCATCCAGTTATGCCAGCACCATTTTTTGAAGATGCTTTCTTTTTTCCATTGTATAGTTTTAGGTTCTTTGTCAAAGATAAGTTGTTGAAAGGTGTGTGGGTTGATATCAGGGTCTTCAATTAGATTCAGTTGGTCTACCTGTCTGCTTTTGTACCAATTACAAGCTGATTTCAGGACTATAGCTCTATAATAGAGCGTGAACTCAGGGATAGTGATGCCTCCAGAAGTTCCTTAATCGTACAGGTTTGCCTTGGCTAGCCTGTGTGCCTTTTGTTTTTCCATATAAAGTTGAGGATTATCCTTTTGAGGTCAGTGAAAAATTGTGCTGGTATTTTGCTAGTGATTGTATTGAATCTGTAGATTACTTTTGGTAAGATTGCCAGTTTTAATACGTTGATCCTACCTATCCAAGAGCATGGGAGATCTTTCAATTTTATGGTATCTTCGTTAAATTCTTTCTTTAAAGGCTCAAAGTTTCCTGTTATACAGTTCTTTCACCTGTTTGGTTAAAGTTACCCCAAGATATGTTATGGTGTTTGTGGCTATTGTAAAGAGTGTTGTTTCTCTGATTTCTATCTTATCCCCTTTAGTGTCTTTATATAGTTGGGCTACTGATTATTTGATTTAATTTTGTATCCGGCCACTTGCCTGAATGTGTTTATCAGCTGTAGGAGTTTTCTGGTAGAATCCTTTTGGTTGCTTATATAGAATACTGTGGGGAGCCGCCCCCACATTCTCCGTTACAAGATGGCGCCGACATCCGTTGTCAGTTGGAGTAAACAACCTTGGTGCGCACGTGCCTGCTACTTTTCTATCCCTTACTCTCTGCCTCTCCCGTGGCGTCATATGGGCTGACAAGCAGGAGCCAGTCAGGAGATGACACGTCCGAGGCGGGGACTGCTGAGCTATATAAGGGTTGGGCTTTTCACTCCCTGGGTCTCCACTCTGTAAGCTTATGCTCTCCCTCTCAAGACGCATTAAAGCTGTTCTGCAGAAGGATCCTAAGTGTGCCGCGTCGTTCTTGCTGGCGAGACAGTAGCGCGGGACATCTGGTGCCCGAAACCCGGGAACTCAGACCTCATCATCGTCAGCACCATCGGAGACCCCTTGGATTCAAGGAGGATTCAGAACTGCAGGTAACTACGCTCGGAGAGGTATGCTATTCTGGGACTTTGGATTCGAGCCTGTGTTACAATTGTTACATCGTTACTTTTGTTTCATTCGAGCCGCAGGTGTTTATTTTTATCATGGCTCCTCTCAATCCGTCTAGCATGTCAGAAACCAAGCATAGTGAGAGGTTAGGTGCACGTAAAAAGAAACCGGTGTAACTAAGAAAGATAACCCCCCGGTAAATTTAAGGATAAGGTGGAGCCCTTACAGTCCCCAAGAGGGACATTAGAAGATAAACAAAAAAGGGGAGAAGGATTATACCCTTTTCAGGAACTGGAAGCTTGCACAAATGCAAGTCACACATACTACAGGCCTGCCCTACAATCCTCAGGGACAAGGCATCGTGGAGTGAGCACATCGCACACTTAAGTTTTACCTAATAAAACAAAAAGGGGGAATTATGAAGGAGTTGCCCCCAACACCAAGAGTGGCTATTGCCATGGCATTGTTTACTATGAATTTTTAAAATCTGGATGATAAGGGTCAAAATGCAGCAACAAGGCATTGCTCGGATCCACAAAGACCCAAAGAATTTGTAAAATGGAAAGATGTGCTAACTAATGAATGGAAAGGCCCGGATCCTATTCTAATAAGATCCAGGGGAGCTGTTTGTGTTTTTCCACAGAATGAAGAAAATCCCTTTTGGGTCCCAGAACGACTCACCAGAACCGTTATGGAGCAAAAGGATGGAGAGACATATTCCCGTGACAAAGAGGAACAACTTGACATTGATGGCACTAACTGCAATGAATTGGACCTATAATTGAGGGTCGCCATTGTTCAGATTAATTCTACCTGCCTTGACCTGTCCTTCATGGAGGGATTGTCTTCATGGATTTCTTCAGCTGTTTAATATTTCAAAGAATGGGTGGGGTGGGATTGTTTGGAGCAGTCCTATGCTGGGGAATAGTGTTTATTCTCTGGCTGGTCTGCAAGCTCAGAACCCAAAACAAAAGAGATAAGGTGGTCATAGCACAAGCACTGGCTGCGCTCTGAGCAAGGGGCGTCAACTGATATCTGGTTGACTATGCTTAAGCAATAGGCTGCCGACCGAACAGCTCCTGCACACCCGGAACTTAGGTTCATTGCACAGGGTAGAGTGTTTAGTCTGGCCTCCCAAGAGGGTGTTGAGCAAAGGCATCGCACAGAGAGATATTTTCCTCTGAGAGACATGTTGTCCTGCATAAGGGTTACCTGCTGTATTTTTCCCTTTTCCCAAAAAAAGGCAGAGGACAGGTCGGAAGCATCCCGGATTTTGATGAATCTAGGGATAGGTTTCGTACACGTCTCACTAATTTTGTTCTTTGGGAAGTTCAACCACTGTCTCTACCCTCTAATGTCCTGGGAGAGCCTGTTTGCTATTAAAACAAAAAGGGGAGATGTGGGGAGCCGCCCCACATTCTCCGTTACAAGATGGCGCCGACATCCGTTGTCAGTTGGAGTAAACAACCTTGGTGCGCACGTGCCTGCTACTTTTCTATCCCTTACTCTCTGCCTCCTCCCGTGGTGTCATATGGGCTGACAAGCAGGAGCCAGTCAGGAGATGACACGTCCGAGGCGGGGACTGCTGAGCTATATAAGGGTTGGGCTTTTCACTCCCTGGGTCTCCACTCTGTAAGCTTATGCTCTCCCTCTCAAGACACATTAAAGCTGTTCTGCAGAAGCATCCTAAGTGTGCCGCGTCGTTCTTGCTGGCGAGACGGTAGCGCGGGACAGAATACCATATCATCTGCAAATAGTGAAAGTTTGACTTTTTCCTTTCCATTTCGTATCCACTTGGTGTCCTTTTGTTGTCTTATTGCTCTAGCTAGAACTTCAAGTACTATATTGAAGAAATATGGAGAGAGTGGGCATCCTTGTCATGTTCCTGATTTTAGAGGAATTGCCTTTAGTTTCTCTGCATTTAGTTTGATGCTTGCTGTTGGTTTCCTGTATATAGCTTTTATTATGTTTATGTATGTTCTGTTATCCCTGATCACTCCAAGTCCTTTATCATGAAGGGGTGTTGGATTTAGTCAAAGGCTTTTTAAGCATCTAGTGAGATGATCATGTGGTTTTTCTTTTTCAGATTGTTTATATGGTGGATTAAATTGATGGATTTTCTTATGTTGAACCATCTCTGCATCCCTGGGATGAAGCCTATTTGATCATGGTGTATGATTTTTCTGATGTGTTATTGGATTCAACTTGCCAGTATTTTATTGAGTAATTTTGCATCAATATTCATGAGGGATATTATTGTGTAATTCCCTATCTTGGTTGTGTCTTTGTGTGGTTTGTCTACTAATGTAATTGTAGCCTCATAAAAAGAGTTTGGCAGTGATCCTTCAGCTTCTATTGTGTGGAACAATTTGAAGACTATTAGTATTAGCTTTTCCTTCAATTTTTGGTAGAATTCCGCACTGAAACCATCTGGCCCTGCACTTTTCTTGGTTGGAGTACTTTATATGGCTGCTTCTATTTCTTTAGGGGATACAAATATGTTTTAATTGATTATCTCTTCTTGATTTAATTTTTGGAAGTGATATGTATCCAGAAAATCATCCATTTCCTTTAGATTTTCCAATTTAGTGGAGTACAGATTTTCAAAGTATGACCTGATGATTCCTTGGATATCCCCAGTGTCTGTTGTTATGTCCATTTTTTCATTTCGGATTTTGTTAAAAAGAATTTTCTCTATCTCTGTTTTAGTTATATTTGATAAAGGTTTGTCTATCTTGTTGATTTTCTCAAAGAAACAAATCTTTGTTTCATTGATTCTTTGTATTGTTTTGTTTGGTTCTACTTTATTGATTTCAGCTCTCAATTATTTCCTGGCCTGTACTCCTCCTGGGTGAGTTTGCTCCTTTTTTCTAGAGCTTTCAGGTGTTCTGTTAATTCTCTATTGTGGCACTTCTCCAGTTTCTTCATGTAGGCAATTAGTGCTATGAATTTTCCTCTTTAAACTGCTTTCAAAGTATCCCCAAAGTTTGGTTATGTTGTGCCTTCGTTTTCATTGAATTCTAGAAAGTCTTGTATCTCTTTCTTTATTTCTTCCTTTACCAAGGGCTGATCCAATTGGGCATTGTTCAATTTTCATGAGTTTTTGAGGTTTCTGCAATTTGTGTTTACGTTGAATTCTAATTTATGTCGTGGTGGTCCGACAGGATGCAGGGGGTAATTCAATTTTTTTGTATCTGTTTACATTTGCTTTAATGCCATGTATGTGGACAACTTTAGAGAATGTTCCATGTGGAGCTGAGAAGAAGATATATTCTTTTTTGTGTGGAATGTTCTATAATGTCTGTTAAAACCAATTGGGTCATAACTTCTGTTATTTCCATTGTTTCTTTGTTATGTTTCTGTCTGGTGGACCTGTCAAGTGGTGTGAGTGGGATGTTGGAAGTGTCCCATTATAATTGTTTGATATGCATTGAAGTAATGTTTCTTTTATGAACGTGGGGGCCTTTATATTTGCTGCATATATGTCCAGAATTGAGACTACTTTCTGATGGATTTTTCCTATGATGAATATGAAATGACCTTCTTCTAACTTTTGATTAATTTTAGTTCAAAGCCAATTTTGTTAGATATTAGGATAGCTACAACCTCTTGCTTCTTATGTCCATTTGATGAGAAAGTCTTTTTGCAACTCTTAATCTTGATGTAGCATCTATCTTTGAAATTGAGGTGTGTTTCTTGTATGCAGCAGAAGGACGGGTTCTGTCTTCACATCCATTCTGTTAGCCTGTGTCTTTTTATAGGTGTTTAAAACCATTGATGTTCGAGAATATTAATGACCATTGATTGTTGATTCTTCTTTGCTTTGTATCTGTTTATGGTGGTGGCTTTATGTGTGAGTTTTTTTCCTATTTCTGATTTCTGGTTAAGTTAGATTATATATTTCCCTTGTTATTATGAGTGTAGTTAACTTACTTGGGTTGGGGTTTTCCTTCTAGTACTTTCTGTAGGGATGGATTTGTGGATATGTATTGCATAAATCTGGTTTTGTCATGGAATATCTTGTTTTATCCATCTATAGTGATTGAGAGTTTTGCTGGGAATAGTAGTCTTGTCTGGAATCTGTGGTCTCATAGTGTTTCTAGAATATCTGTCCAGGACCTTCTGGCTTTCATGGTTTCCATGGAGAAATCATGTATAGTTCTGATACTTTTGCCTTTATATGTTAATTGGCCGTTTTCACTTGCTGCAATTAATATTAGTTCTTTATTATGTATGTTTGCTGTTTTGATTATTATGCCTTGAGGGGACTTTGTTTGGTTCCAGTCTATTTGGTTTTTGGTAAGCTTCTTGTAGTTTCATAGGCATCACCTTCTTCAGGTTGGGAAAATTTTCTTCTATGATTTTGTTGAATGTGTTTTCTGCACCATTGAGCTGGGATTCTTTGCCTTCTTATATACCTATTATTTTTAGATTTTGTCTTTTGACGGTGTCCCTTATTTCAGGGATATTTTGTTTTAAAGATTTGTTAGATTTAAGACTTCATTTGTTGATGAATCTATTTCCTCTAGTTTATCTTCAGTGAATGAGATTCTGTCTTCCATCTCTTATATTCTCTTATTTATGCTTGCATCTGTATTTCCTGATTGTTTATTCAGCCTTTTGAATTCCAGTATTACCTCAGTTTGTATTTTTCTTATTGTCTCCATTTTGCTTTTCTGATCTTAAACTGTTTGAATTCTTTCCTTCATCTGTTTGATTATATTTTCTTGGATTTCTGTGCTTTCTTTAAAGGATTCCTTGATTTCTTGCACTTTTTGGGTTTGTTTTTTCTTCCATTTCTTTACAGAATTTTCTTGTATCCTCTTTGAGGACATCTATCAATTTCAGGAGGTTGTTTTGAAGGTCATTCTTTTCAGTTTCATCTGGGTTGATATGTTCAAGTCTTGCTGGTGTAGACTTGCAAGACGCTGGTGGTATCATACTGGTTCCACTGTTGTTGGCTGTGTTTTTCTATTGCCTTTTTCCCATTCTTTCTTTCAGTGGGAGCTCATGTGGTCTCTTCTACACCTGGTCTTTTTGTCTCTAAGGATCCTTTCCAGTGCATTTAAATGTGTAAAATACTTCAGTTGTTAAAGTTGTGTCTGCGACCCTATCAAGAAAGACAGAGATCAGAGGTGACTTAAGCACTAGAAAAACACAGAAAGACAATGAATAATGAGGTGTGAGTAGACTCACGGTGGTCCTACAAGGAGGACCAGGTCAACTCTAGGCACAAGGAGACAAAGACAGGAGATATAGGGCGTTGGAGCTCAGAGCAGGGCCCCAACTCACCTTAGGCACCAGGAAAGAACCGGAAGGCAACGGTGTGGGCAAACTCAGGTTTATACTTCCGGGAAGGGCAGGTACTCATCAGGGGGTCCAAAAACACCCAGTGACAAGGAGTTGGGGAATGTAGGGAGTTGGGACTCAGAGCAGTGCTGCCAATCAACTTAAGCACCAGGAAAGGGTAAAAGACTCTGAAGACTGAGGTGTGGGCAGACTTAGGGTGGTCCTTCTGTGAAGGTGAAAGGTTTTCTTCTATGATTCTGTTGAATATGATTTTTGCAAATTTGAGGTGGGTTCCTTCACACTCTTCTACATCAATTATTGTTAGGTTTGGATTTTCATGGTATCCCATATTTTCACAGATCTTTTCTGTTTATGATATTTTGGATTTAAGATTTTGTTTTTTCAATGAATTTATTTCTCCTAGTGAATCTTCAGTGCCTGATATTCTCTCTTCTATTGCTTGAATTATGTTGGTTATACCTGCATCTGTAGTTACTGATCATTTACTCAGCTATTCTCTTTCCAAAATTTTTCAGAGTGTGCTTTTTAATTTTCTCTGTTTTTGCTTTCAAGCCTTCAACTTTTTGAATTATTTCTTGCAATTTTTGTTTAGTCTTTTCTTCCATTTCTTTTAAGTATTTTTCCCATTATCTATTTTAGGGCCTCTTTAATCTTATTAAAGTTGTTTTTAAGGTCATTGTCTTCTTAATCTGTGTAGGGATGTGAAGATGTTCCTGTTGTAAATTTCCTAAACACTTTTACCCTCATATTTGTTTTTCTGTTTTTGAATGTGTTCTTATACTATCATTTTTTCATTCCTGCATAGAGTGGGTGAAGGCATGGTCTCTTCTCTCCTGGTGTTTACCAGTCCAAGATTCTTTTCCAGTGGGTACAAGTAGGTTCAGTATACTGATGGGTCTCTCAGTGGGTGCAGGTGGGTCTGAAGCACTCCCTCACCATATGGGTGGGAGCAGCACACAAGATCATCAACAGGCTTATAGTTGCTTGGTCCCCATGGCTCAATAGATCTGCTTGCAGTTCCCATGCCAGGACATCCCAGCGAGGACAAGCAGAAGTTGAGCCTGCAACAGGGCCCCAAGTTCACCTCTACTCAGAGATGGGGTGGGTATCCCATCAATGTCAGAAGACTCATGTTTGCTTGGTCTACCAGAGGGAGTCACCCTTGATTTATGGATCAAAATTTGTTCAAATGTCAGTTATTTACCTCAGAGTTTTGCTCTCTCTGCCTGGTAACTTTTGGGACTAGAGGACAGCAACACCACCCTGAGCTTGAAAAGTTGTGGGGTTTTATTTTGAGAGTGTGTATAAGTGAAATAATCTTGGCTGTACTGGAACTCACTCTCTATTACAGAATAGCCACAAACTCACAGAGATCTGCATGCCTCTGTCTCCTGAGTACTGGGATTTTAAATGTGCCAGGCATGCCTGGCTAGAAACAGTTTTAATTGAAATTCAAAAGTAAACCTGTCATTGTCAGAAATGAATGAGAAAACCAGGAGGTCTAATGGTTCACTCTAACAACCTCTGCACTTGTAGGTTGACATGGGAAGAAAATTGTGACTTTTCACCATATCATAGGACTCCTGTTGCTCAGTGGTTTTAAGCACAGGCATATCTTCTTAGAGGCCCCAAGTTTGTTTCCCAACATTCACATGGATATGAATGTTCCTAGCTCCATTTTAAGGATATCTGATTCTCTCTTCTACCTTTCATCGTCCACAGCAAATCATTAGCTACACATGTGTACAATTTCTCAAAACACACACACAGATATTAAATATAAATTATTAAACATAATTGTGCATGTAGGCACACTTCATAAATTTCACTTTTTGGATGCTTTGGCAGGCAGATTTTTTAATGCAAGAATTGCAAGAAATATAGGAACAAACAATCCAAAAAATGCAGAACATGCAAGAAATGGAAGACAAGACAAACCAAAAATTTCAACAAATGCAGGAAAGAGAGGAAAAGACAAAGCAAAAATTACAAGGAAATTTCAATGAGTGCAAGGGTTGAAAGCTGAAATAGAGAAAATAAATATGCAGTCTGAAAGAATGCTGGAAAGAGAAAAGCTGGGCAAATGGTCAGCTACTACAGATACAAGCATAACCGTTAGAATACAAGAGATGGAAGAAAGACTCTCTGGTGTTGAAGATAAACTAGGGGAAATAGATTCATGGACCACAGAAAATCGTTAGTCCAACAAATCCCTAAAACAAAATATCCAGGAAATATGGGACACTGTGAAAAGCCCAAACCTAAGAAGAATAGGTATAGAAGAAGGGAAAAATGCACCTCAAAGGGTCAGAAAACATATTCAACAAAATCCTAGAAGAAAACATGCCAATGAATGTGCAAGAAGCCTACAGAAAACCAAACAGAGTGTACCACAAAATGAAATCCCCGTGCCACATAATAGTAAAAACCCTGAACATACAGAATAAAAAAAGACTATAAAGAGCAGCAAAGGAAAAAGGCCAAGTAACATACAAAGGCAAATCTATCAGAATCACACCTGACTTCCCCATGGAATCTCTCATAGCTAGAAGGTCCTGGATAGAATTCTACAAACTGTAAGAAACCACGGATGCCAGCCCAGACAACTATACACAGGAAAGCGTTCAATCACTATAGATGGAGAAAATAAGATATTCCATGACAAAACCAGATTTAAACAATATGTATCCACTAACCCAGCCCTACAGAAATTTCTGGAAGGAAAACCACGAACCAATGGAGTTAACTACAAGCAGACAAACATAGGCAATAGACAATGCCATGATACCAACAGTCAATAGAAAAGAGATGGAAATCCACATGTAATTCCACCACCATCAACTGTTGCAAAACAAACAGGAATGAGAAATCCACCAAGATGAACATCTATGCCCCAAATACAAAGGCACCCTCGGTTATAAAGGAAATATTACTAAAACTCTTATCACATATAAAGCCCCATATACTTCAACACCATACTCTCAACTCTAAACAGGATTACCAGACAGAAACTTCACAAATAAGCAAAGGAACAAATAGAAGTTGTGACACAATTGGAATTAACAGACATCTACAGAACATTCCACCCAAGTAAAAAATAATATATATTCTTCTCAGCACTACATGGAACCTTCACAAGTCTCAACCACATACTTGGAAACATATCAAATCTCAACAGGTACAAAAAATTGGAATAACTCCATGCATCTTATCAGACCACCATGGTTTAAAATTAGAATTCAGCAACAACCAAAATGCAGAAACCCTAAAAACTAATAGATGTTGAATAGAAAGGTCATATTTGATAACCCTAAACATCCTGAAATGTCATTCCAAGGGCATGGCTATAGGTGGGTGTGGATGCATTACAGGTGTAGAACATTATCAACAGACACACAAAGTCAAGGTCAAAGGCAAATCAGGCCACACTGAGAAGGCACATATTACTTAAAGTTATCCATTGGTGTTGCAGTACAGTGATAACCTGCCTTGATCTGGGCACACTCTACAAGTCCCTCATTATGTTGCTGGTCCTCCATCAACCATCATTGTACTGTAAAATTTAAATCCAAGACCTCCCAGAAGAACAGCTTTTGCCTTGCCAGTTCCTGGCTTCTGTGAGACACAAATTACTAGCCTGGAATCTTTAATTTCCAGAAGCCCTGTCAGGCAGTAATGTCAAAATACTTCCCAGAAACACCAGTTCTTGTACCCCATTACTGGAATTCAAGGCTAAAATCAACCTTATCTTGGGAGTTCCCCATCTTCTTCCCAGGAATCACTGTTCTTCCTTTTGAATCTTTTCTTCTTTGAGAGTATAAATTGAAGCTGAAGGTTAGCCTTCTTCTGCCTCTCTCTGGTCTCCCTCCCCTCTCCATAGTCTTTTCTAAGATCACCCAATCTTGCCAACATGTTCATCTTTGAACCTTAAGGGCACTAAAGGACTCTCCGAAGGCAGTTGCTGTTGCTACAACACGGGTGACCAGGTGAAATCACTGGATTCCATGGTCTCCAGGACACAATGGAATTTCAGCTGATGTCATGTGGAATAAACATGTCCTCCCTGCTAACTAGCTTTCCTCATACCTCAGCAGAAATCAGGTTTCCCTATACAGGAATCTCTCCTGGGACAGCACTTGCAGCACCTCCTTCTTCCAAAATACAGATGTCTAATTGTTTGGAAAACCTTTAGAATCTTCCACATGTGGGAATAATTCTGCAGATTCCAGCCTCTCTGCAGTGTGCATTTGCTTCCTGTGGAAAAAATCTGTTTCTGAGAGGATTAGCAGTTGAGGAGTTGAACTCAGGCTGGTTTGTTTCCTGTAGCAATAAGTTTCCAAACTACAGTTATGTCTAGGCTCCCCTAGAGGCACTACATTCCATTTCCCAGGTTGCTCACATCCCTCTGTTGTCTAATCCATGCCATGCATATCTGATATGAGCTCAAAACTTTCTACACTGTTACTATTTTTCCAAAATAATATGTCTAGACAATTGGAAAAATCTTGCCAGTGCACTGTACTTCTCAATAAAAATTATAGTGATTTTAAAAGATAAGGAAAAACAAGCCAGGCCCATGTGCAGTCTACTCTTATACCTGCTCCAGTTGTTTAAGCTGCAATATTGTATTGTGTCTCCCTATACAATGAAATGTTCCAAGGGTAATTCACCATGAACATTCTGTTTAACTCTCCTATCCTGTTGTCCATGGATTTAATAGGCTATTACTTTTGTAATAATGTTGTTCCAAGTCTGTTGGGGAATGTTCTGTTCTTTCTCATAGAGTATATATAACACTAGGATCAACCTGTGACACTTGTTAGAGGCTGAAAATATTCCAGGACAAGTTACTGTTGTTCCTTAGGGATATAAAAATGACTTCTGTCAAAAGATCAGTGTTGAGCATCAGGCACAATTTTGCTTTTTGTGAGGTCATCTTACATGGAAGGACCCCATTAGGACTATGTTTTAACTGTCTTGCTTTCCTCCTCCAGATCAGAAAAGCTGCAGCATTAGCTGGAGCAAGTTTCAGGGCATGATGAGAGACTCCTGCAGGCACTGTCCCAGTCAAGTGACCTTCCAATCTACAGTTCTCCCAACACAGTGTATTGACAATGTGCAAGTTGTTCACTTTCAAAACCATTTTCTAAAATGTACTTGGTCCATGAACACAATCTTCAGCTCCTTAAAAGGAATATTTACAAATAGATAAAGAGAAAGAAGAGAGAAATATGGGGAAAAGAAATAAAGGAATAGATAGAAGAAGGAAAAAATCACAGAAGATATAATCACACAAGAAAATAATCACACAAGATATAATCACACAAGAAAATAATCACACAAGATATAATCATACATTAAAATGAGTAGGAGGGAATAGTGGAGGATGAATAATGGGAATGGGGAATTCGCATGGAAGTAGGAAAAGAGGTAAAGAATGTCAAATACAGGATGGATACAAATAAAGAAAGTACTAATTACATATTAAGGAATACTCATGAATAAATGCATACATAAATATTGAAATTCATTATTTACAAATAAAATAATAATATACATCAAATTGAGTATATTTTCATTTTAATATATTTAATATATATTAAATATATATATATATATACTAGCTTTTCTAACAGAAGTTAATGAGAACTAAGCAATTAATATGGTAGTAAAAATGTATTTGGTTGACAGGAAAGACATCAGCCCTTCCAAGACCCCAACCCCAGGGAGTCCAGCTTCAGGTGAGATTGGGTCTCTGGCGGGGACCGCCCGCCCAACACCCATCCCCTTGATCTTCCTGGCCGATCCTGGCATCCAGAAGACCCGCCCACACAGGAAAGATATCAGCCCTTCCAAGACCCCAACCCCAGCGAGTCCAGCTTCAGGTGTGATTGGGTCTCCTGTAGGACCCTCTGCCCAACACCCATCCCCTTGATATTCCAGGGCTGCTCCTGGCATCCAGAAGACCCGCCCACACAGGAAAGACATCAGCCCTTCCAAGACCCCAACCCCAGCGAGTACAGCTTCAGGAGACCTGACCACACAGCAAAGACGTCAGCCATTCCAACACCACAACCCCAGCGAGTCCAGCTTCAGGAAAGACATCAGCCCTTCCAGGACCCAAACTACGTGTCAGCATCCCCAGCTTCAGCTTCAGGAAGGAAGGAGACTAGTGGAGATGGAAAGACCCCACCAGCACCCATTGGAAGAAGAGATGGGAAGAAGACAGAATAAGAGCTCACTCAGCAATAGAAACACCAACATGACCCCACCAGAATCTAGGGATCCAACACCAGCAAGACCCGAAAAGCACTACATAGACGAAGAAGAGGAGACAGAACTTAAAAATTATTTCATGAAGATGATGGAGACCCTCAAAGAAGAAACAAGGAAATCCCTTAAAGAAATAGAAGAAAAAGCAAACAAAAAAATCCATGAAATGGGGGAAAATTCAAGAAATAAACAAATCTCTCAAAGAATCTAAAGAGCACCAAGAAAAAAAACAAAAAATTAAGGAAACAACTCAAACAGTTGAAGGATTGAAAGCTGAAATAGAAACGATAAAGAAAACACAGAATGAAGGGATGTTGGAAATAGAAAAGCTGGGTAAACGATCAGGAACTACAGATGCAGTATCACCAATAGAATACAAGAGATAGAAGAGAGAATCTCAGGTGTTAAAGACTCATTAGAGGATATAGAGTTGTCAACCAAAGAAAATCTCAAAACCAACAAATCCTTAACACAAAATATCCAGGAAATATGGGACACTGTGAAGACTTCAAATTAAAATCAATCAAAAGAGATGAAGAAGGACACTTCATATTTATCAAAGGAAAAGTACATCAAGACGAAGTTTGAATTTTAAACATCTATACCCCAAATACAAAGGCACCTACATTTGTGAAAGAAACATTACTAAAGCTCAAAATGCACATAAAATCTCACACACTAATAGTAGGAGACTTCAACACTCCGTTCTCACCGCTAGACAGGACCTCCAGACAGAAACTTAACAAAGAAACAAAAGAACTAATAGAAGTTATGACCCAACTGGGTTTAACAGACATCTATAGAACATTCCACCCAAATACAAAGGGATATACCTTCTTCTCGGCACCACATGGAACCTTCTCTAAAATTGACCACATAATAGGAAACATAGCAAATCTCCACAGATACAAAAAAATTGGAATAACCCCCTGCATCTTATCAGACCACCATGCATTAACATTAGAATTCAACAATAACACAAATCGCAGAAACCCTACAAACTCATGGAGATTGAACAATGCACAATTGCACCATCCCTGGGTAAAGGAACAAATAAAAAAAGAAATTAAAGACTTCCTCGATTTCAATGAGAATGAAGACACAACATACACAAACTTATGGGACACTTTGAAAGCAGTGCTGAGAGGAAAGTTTATAGCACTAAGTGCCCACATGAAAAAACTGGAGAACAGTCATACTAGAGAGTTAATAGCACAGCTGAATGTTCTAGAACAAAAGAAGCAAACTCCCCCAGGAGGAGCAGACGCCAGGAAATAATCAAATTGAGGGCTGAAATCAATCAAGTAGAAACCAGGAAAACACTGAGAAGAATCAATGAAACAAAGAGTTGGTTCTTTGAGAAAATCAACAAAATAGACAAAACTCTGTCCAAACTAACCAAAAGACAGAGAGAGAGCATGCTAATTAACAAAATCAGGGATGAAAAAGGCGACATAACAACGGACTCTGAGGAAATCCAGAGAATTATCAGGGCATACTTTGAAAATCTGTACTCCACAAAATTTGAAAATTTAAAGGAAATGGACAATTGCCTGGATAGATATCACTTGCCAAAACTAAATCAAGAACAGATAAACAATCTAAACAGACCTATAACCCCTAATGAAATAGAAGCAGTCATCAAAAGTCTCCCAAACAAAAATAGCCCAGGCCCAGATGGCTTCAGTGCAGAATTCTACCAGAAATTCAAAGAAGAGCTAATTCCAATACTCCTCAAAGTATTCCACACAATAGAAGCAGGAGGCTCACTGCCAAACTCTTTCTACGAGGTTACAATTACCTTGATACCCAAGCCACACAAAGACACAACTAAGAAAGAGAACTATAGACCAATATCCCTCATGAACATCGATGCAAAAATACTCAATGAAATACTCGCAAACCGGATTCAAGAACACTTCAGAAAAATCATCCACCATGATCAAGTAGGCTTCATCCCAGGAATGCAGGGATGGTTCAACATTAGAAAATCTATCAATGTAATCCACCATATTATCAAACTGCAAAAGAAAAACCACATGATCATCTCACTAGATGCTGAAAAAGCCTTTGACAGCACCCCTTCATGATAAAGGTCCTAGAGAGATCAGGGATAACAGGAACGTACCTGAATATACAGTAAACCAACAGCTAACATCAAAATAAATGGAGAGAAACTCAAAGCAATTCCTCTAAAACCAGGAACAAGACAAGGCTGTCCATTCTCTCCATATCTCTTCAATATTGTACTTGAAGTTCTAGCTACAGCAATAAGACAACAAAAGGCGATAAAGGGGATACAAATAGGAAAAGAAGAAATCAAACTTTCACTATTTGCAGATGATATGATAATTTAGATAAGTGACCAAAAAATTTCGCAAGGTTACTCCTAGAGCTGATAAACACCTTCAGCAATGTGGCAGGATACAAGGTAAACTCAAAAAAATCAGTGGCCTTATTATATACAGATGATGAATTGACAATAGCCAAAAACAGCATCAAATATCTGGGGATAATGTTAACCAAGGAAGTGAAAGACGTGTATATCAGGAACATTGTGTCTTTAAAGAAAGAAGTCAAAGAGGATACCAGAAAATGGAAAGATCTCCCATGCTCTTGGATTGGTAGGATCAACATAATAAAAATGGCAATCTTGCCAAAAGCAGTCAACAGATTCAATGCAATCCCTATCAAAATTCCATCAAAATTCTTCAAGGACCTGGAAAGAACCTTAATCAACTTTATATGGAAAAACAAAAGGCCCAGGATAGCCAAAACAACCCTATACAATAAAGGAACTTCAGGAGGCTTCACCATACCTGACTTCAAGCTCTATTATAGACCTATAGTCCTGAAAACAGCTTGGTATTGGCACAAAAATAGGCAGGTAGACCAATGGAACCGAATAGAAAGCCCTAATTTTAACCCACACACCTATGAACACTTGATTTTTGACAAAGAAGCTAAAACTGTACAATGGAGAAAAGAAAGCATCTTCAACAAATGATGCTGGCATAACTGGTACTGGGATGCAGAAGACTGCAGATAGATCCATGTTTATTGCCTTGTACAAAACTTAAATCCAAATGGATCAAAGATCTCAACATAAATCCAGCCACACTGAAACTTTTAGAAGATAAAGTGGGAGATACTCTTCAACGAGTTGGTACAGGAGACCACTTCCTATACATAACACAAGTGGCACAGGCACTGAGATCAACAATTAACAAATGGGACCTTCTGAAACTAAAACAGCTTCTGTAAGGCAAAGGACACAGTCAAAAAGACAAAAAGGCAGGCCACAGAATGGGAAATGATATTTACTAACCCTACATCTGACAGAGGGCTAATCTCCAAAATTTACAAAGAACTCAAGAAACAAGTCTCCAAAACACCAAAGGATCCAATTAAAAGGTGGGGTACAGAACTAAATAGAGAATTCTCAATAGAGGAGGCTAAAATGGCCAAGAGACACTTAAGAAAGTGCTCAACATCCTTAGCCATCAGGGAAATGCAAATCAAAACAACTCTGAGATACCATCTTACTCCTGTCAGAATGGCTAAAATCAAAAACACCGAAGACAATTTATGCTGGAGAGGATGTGGAGAGAGGGGAACACTCCTCCACTGCTGGTGGGAGTGCCGACTCATACAGCCTCTTTGGAAATCAGTATGGAGATTCCTCAGGAAAATGGGAATTAATCAACCACTAGACCCAGCAATTCCACTCTTAGGCATATATCCAAATGAGGCAAATTCATACAACAAGGGCATCTGCTACACTATGTTCATAGCAGTATTATTTGTAATAGCCAGAACCTGGAAGCAACCTAGATGCCCCTCAACTGAAGAGTGGATAGAGAAAATGTGGTACATTTACACAATGGAGTATTACTCAGCAGAAAAAAACAATGGAATCTTGAAATTCGCAGGTAAATGGATAGCACTGGAAGAAACCATCCTGAGTGAGGTAACCCAGTCGTAAAAAGACAAACATGGTATGTACTCACTCATATATGGATGTTAGACATGGATCAGGATAGTGCTAGTCTGCCCTTCCACTGATAGATTGTCTGGGATACAGGAAAGAACCTAAAAGATATGCATATATGCATAGTACCCAAGAGAAGAGGATTGAGACAAGATCCTCTGAATGGATGGGGAACACGGCAAGGGGTGGGGGAGTGGGAGCTGGGAAGAAGAGAGGGGGTGAAGAGGAAGAGAGTTGGTCATGGGGGAACAGGAAGTTGAGTGGGTGGGGGTAGAATAGGGGAAGAGGGAATCATAGGATAGAAGACAGATCAGGCACCAGAGTGACCTCGAGTGATCTAAAGGGATAACACCAATTGGTAAGGTAAGCAATAGTGGAGAGACCACCTCGAATGCCCATTCCTGATAATGAACTTGATGTCTATAACCATCCGGGAGCCTTCATCCTGTGACTGATCTGAACAGGGAGAGCTCTTGGACCCCAGACCGACAGTGAGGAGGCCAGCATGGGACTGATCTGGACCCCCAAATGTGAGTGTCAGCGAGAAGGCCTGGGCAACCTATGGGGCCCTGAGCTGTGGATCAGTGTCTATCCCTGGAATACAAACAGTCATCATGTGCCTATAGCACAAAGAGGGATGCTCTCTCAGCCTGGACTCTTAGGGGAGTGCCTGGACCCTACCCAGAGTGAAATGACAGACTCTAGATATCCCCTATGTGGAAGGATTTGGCAATAGGGTGGGAGGGTGGGGGGAAGGGGAGTGCAGGAGGAGGGGAGGGAGAGAGAACTGGGATTGACATGTAAAACAAATTGAGACTTCTTCTTGATGTATTTTTCCTTTGTTGAATATGAAGAGTCCTTCTTCATCTCTTTTCATTGATTTTAATTTGAAGTCTAATTTGTTAGATATTAGCATTGCTACACCCGCTTGTTTTCTTGGGACCGTTTGATTGGAAGATCTTTTCCCAACCCTTTACTCTGAGATAATGTCTGATCTTTGATGTTGAGATGTGATTCTTGTATGCAGCAGAAGGAAGGGTTCTGTCTTCGTATCCATTCTGCTAGTCTGTGTCTTTTTATAGGCAAGTTGAGGCTGTTGATATTGAGGGCTATTAATGACCATTGATTGGTGATCCTTGTTTGTGCTTGATTTATTGTTAGTGATAGTTATTTTGTGTCGTTTCTCCTCCCTTTTTCTTTTGATGTTTTGTAAAGTGTGATTATATATTGCCTGTTTCTTTGTGAATGTACTAATCTTCCTTGGCTCTAGGTTTTCATTCTAGCATTTTCTGTAGAGCTGGATTCATGGATACATATTGTTTAAATCTGGTTTGTCATGGAATATTTTGTTTTCTCCATCGATGGTAATTGAGAGCTTTGCTGGATATAGTAATCTGGGCTGGCATTCTTTTTCCTTTAGGTTTGTAGGACATCTGTCCAGGATCTTCTGGCTTTCATCGTTTCCACTGAGAAGTCAGGTGTAATTCGGATTGGTCTGCCTTTGTATGTTACTTGGCCTTTTTATTTAGCTGCTCTTAATATTTTCTCTTTACTCTGTAGGTTTGATGTTTTGATTATTATATGGCGAGGTGACTTCTTTTCTGGTCGAACCTATTTGGCGTTCTGTAAGATTCTTGTACTTTCATAGGCATATCTTTCTTTAGGTTAGGGAAGTTTTCTTCTATGATTTTGTTGAATATATTTTCTGTACCTTTAAGTTGAATTTCTTCAACTTCTTCTATACCTATTATTCTCAGGTTTGGCTTCTTCATGGTGTCCCATATTTCCTGGATATTTTGTGTTAAGGATTTGTTGGTTTTGAAATTTTCTTTGGGTGATGACTCTGTATCCTCTAATGAGTCCTCAACACCTGAGATTCTCTCTTCTATCTCTTGTATTCTATTGGTGATACTTGCATCTGTAGTTCCTGATCGTTTACCCAGCTTTTCTATTTCCAGCATCCCTTCATTCTGTGTTTTCTTTATCGTTTCTATTTCAGATTTCAATCCTTCAACTGTTTGAGTTGTTTCCTTAATTTTTTTGGTTGTTTTTTCTTGGTGCTCTTTAGATTCTTTGAGAGATTTGTTTATTTCTTGAATTTTTCCCCCATTTCATGGATTTTTTGTTTGTTTTTTTCTTCTATTTCTTTAAGGGATTTCCTCGTTTCTTCTTTGAGGTTCTCCACCATCTTCATGAAATAATTTTTAAGGTCTGTCTCCTCTTCTTCGTCTATGTAGTGCTTGTAGGGTCTTGCTGGTGTTGGATCCATGGATTCTGGTGGGGTTATGTTGGTGTTTCTATTGCTGAGTGATCTCTTATTCTGTCTTCTTCCCATTTCTTCTTTCAGTGGGTGCTGGTGGGGTCTTTCCGTCTCCACTGGTCTCATTCCTTCCTGCAGCTGAAGCTGGGGATGCTGACACGGAGTTTGGGTCCTGGTAGGGCTGATGTCTTTCCTGAAGCTGGTCTCGCTGGGGTTGGGGTCTTGGAATTGTTGACTTCTTTGCTGTGTGGGCAGGTCTCCTGAAGCCGTACTCGCTGGGGTTGGGGACTTGGAAGGGCTGATGTCTTTCCTGAAGCTGGACTCGCTGGGGTTGGGGTCTTGGAGGGGCTGATGTCTTTCCTGTGTGGGCGGGTCTTCTGGATGCCAGGAGCGGCCCGGAAGATCAAGGGGGATGGATGATGGGCGGGCGGTCCCCACTGGAGACCCAATCTCACCTGATGCTGGACTCGCTCAGAAGGGCATGATTTAAAACACCTAAAATGGCTTTAAAAGGAGATAAATACCTAATCAGCCCACGAGTACTATCAGCTGAGGCTGAAAAAGAATTAGAATGGGTAGAAAAGAGAATATTAGAAGCACATGTAGACCATGTGGATCCAAAGCTGGACTATATTCTGGTTATTTTGCCATCTAGAGAATACCTCTCAGGAATATTAATGCAGAGGGAAGACATCATACTAGAATGAGTATTTCTGCCACATAAACAGAATAAAAAATTGAAAATGTATATAGAAAAAAGCTCCGATTTGATATTAAAAGGTAAGTTAAGGCTTCGTCAACTAACTGGGAAAGACCCAGGTCCTCACCACGATCAAGTAGGTTTCATCCCAGGGATGCAGGGATGGTTCAACATACGAAAATCCATCAACGTAGTCCACCATATAAACAAGCTGAAAAACAAAAATCACATGATCATCTCACTAGATGCTGAAAAAGCCTTTGACAAAATCCAGCACCCCTTCATGACAAAGGTCTTGGAGAGATCTGGGATAACAGGGACATACTTAAACATAATAAAAGCCATAAACGGGAAACCAACAGCCAGCATCAAACTAAATGGACAGAAACTCAACGCAATTCCTCTAAAATCAGGAACAAAACAAGGCTGTCCACTCTCTCCATACCTTTTCAACATGGTACTTGAAGTTCTAGCTATAGCCATACGACAACAAAGGGGGATCAAGGGGATACAAATTGGGAAGGAAGAAGTCAAACTTTCACTGTTTGCAGACGATATGATAGTTTACATCAATGACCCAAAGAACTCTACCAGGGAACTCTTACAGCTGATTAACACCTTCAGCAAAGTGGCAGGTTACAAGATCAACTCAAGAAAGTCAGTAGCCCTACTATATACAGATGATAAAAGGGCTGAAAGAGAAATCAGAGAAACATCACCCTTTACAATTGCCACAAACAACATAAAATACCTTGGGGTAACGCTAACCAAACAAGTGAAAGACCTGTATCGTAAGAACTTTGAATCTTTAAAGAAAGAAATTAAAGAAGCCCTCAGAAAATGGAAAGATCTCCCATGCTCTTGGATAG
Organism: Mesocricetus auratus; assembly: GCF_017639785.1. Taxonomy (NCBI): domain Eukaryota; kingdom Metazoa; phylum Chordata; class Mammalia; order Rodentia; family Cricetidae; genus Mesocricetus; species Mesocricetus auratus. The sequence continues at coordinate 20,033 of NW_024433770.1, read as the reverse complement.
GTAGGATCAATGTAGTAAAAATGGCAATCCTGCCAAAAGCAATCTACAGATTCAATGCTATCCCCATTAAAATCCCAGCACAATTCTTCACAGACCTTGAAAGAACAATAATCAATTTTGTATGGAAAAACAAAAGACCCAGGATAGCCAAAACAACCCTGTTCAACAAGGCAACGTCCGGAGGCATCACTATCCCTGACCTCAAGCTCTATTATAGAGCTATAGTCCTGAAAACAGCTTGGTATTGGCACAAAAATAGACAGGCAGACCAATGGAATCGAATTGAAAATCCGGGTATTAACCCACACACGTACGAACATCTGATCTTTGACAAAGAAGCTAAAAATATACAATGGAATAAAGAAAGCATCTTCAACAAATGGTGCTGGCATAATTGGAGACTGGCATGTAGAAAAATGCGGATCGATCCATGTTTATCGCCATGCACAAAACTTAAGTCCAAATGGATCAAAGACCTCAACATAAATCCAGCCACACTGAACCTCTTAGAAGAGAAAGTGGGTGGTACCCTTGAAAGAATTGGTACAGGAGACAGCTTCCTGAACATAACACCAGTAGCACAGACAGTGAGATCAACAATTAATAAATGGGACCTACTGAAACTGAGAAGCTTCTGTAAGGCAAAGGACACAGTCAGCAAGACAAAAAGGCAGCCCACAGAATGGGAAAAAATATTCACTAATCCCACATCTGACAGAGGGTTGATCTCCAAAATTTACAAAGAACTCAAGAAGCAAGTCTCCAAAACAGCAAAGGACCCAATTAAGAAGTGGGCTGCAGAACTAAATAGAGAGTTTTCAATAGAGGAGTCTAAAATGGCTGAGAGGCACTTGAGAAAGTGCTCAACATCCTTAGCCATCCGGGAAATGCAAATCAAAGCAACTCTGAGATACCATCTCACTCCTGTCAGAATGGCTAAAATCAAAAACACCAATGACAATTTATGCTGGAGAGGATGTGGTGAAAGGGGACACTCCTCCATTGCTGGTGGGAGTGCCAACTGGTTCAGCCACTTTGGAAAGCAGTATGCAGCTTCCTCAGAAAAATGGGAATAAACCTACCACAAGACCCAGCAACTGCACTCTTAGGCATATATCCAAAAGATGCCCATTCGTATAACAAAGATGTCTGTTCCACTATGTTCATAGCAGCTTTATTTGTAATAGCCAGAACTTGGAAGCAACCTAGATGTCCCTCACCCGAAGAATCGATAGAGAAAATGTGGTACATCTACACAATGGAGTACTATTCAGCAGAAAAAAATAATGGAATCATGAGATTCGCAGGCAAATGGATGACACTAGAAGAAACCATCCTGAGTGAGGTAACCCAGTCACAAAAAGAGAAACATGGCATGTACTCTCTCATATATGGATTTTAGACATAGATCTGGGGAGTGCCAGCCTACAATCCTATGGCCAGAGAGTCTGGGAAACAGAAACTTCATTTACTGGCTGGTTAAGTACTGAGCTGAACTCAAGAAAGCCAGTATCAGAGAGGGAGGACTGATGATCAAAGTGATTAAGACTGGGCTGGTTGAACCCCCAGAAACAGCTGACCAGACAAAGGTTAACTCTTGAATCCCAGGCATCAGCCTGGGAATCCAGCATGGGACTGATCAAGACCCCCTGAATCTGGGTGTCAGTGAGGAGGCCTAGGTAATCTATTGAGCCTTGGACAGCAGATCAGTACCCATCCCAAGTATACACACGGTCTCTGGACTCCCATAGAACAATGTGAGGTGCACTCTCACCCTGAACTCTTGGGGAAGGGTCTAGGCCCTGCCCTATATGAAATGACAGACTATGGACACCCCCATGGAGAGGCCTCACCCTCCCTGGGGGAATGAGGGGATAACAGGGGGGATGGGGGGAGGACACGGGAGGAGGGGAGGGAAAGGGAGAGGGACCTCGTACTGACTTGTGAAGCAACCTTGTTTCTTATCTAAATTTAAAATGGAAAATAAAAAAATATTAATAAAAAAATATTAAGCATCAAAAAAAATTATTGTACCTTTAACAAATGATGAAATTTCCTCCTTATGGAAGGATAATGAGTATTGGCAAATAGATGCAGTGACTTTTTGGGAACTATCCCAAAACAGAGAGATTCAAATTCATAAAGAAAACAATTTGGATTCTTACACATATCGTGAGACAAACATCTATTTCTGGAGTTCTTACCTTCTACATGGATGCAAACAAATCAGGTAAGGCAGGGTATAAATCAGGAAATATAAGTAAAGTAGTTCAAAGCCCTTACAACTCCGTACAAAAGGCAGAGTTATATGCCATTCTCATGGTACTTAAAGACTTTACAGAGCCTCTCAATATAGTCACGGATTCTCAGTATGCAGAAAGAGTTGTCTTGCACATTGAGAATGCAGAATTTGTTCCTGATAGTACAGAATTAACCTCATTATTTTTACAATTACATGAAACCATCAGAAACAGGACTCATCCTATATATATAACACACATCAGATCCCAAACAGGTCTGCCAGGTCCTTTATCACAAGGCAATGATGAAATTGATCATTTGTTAGTAGGTAATGTGTTGGAAGCTTCAGAATTTCATATGAAACACCATGTTAACAGCAAAGGCTTAAAGAAGGATTTTTCTATCACCTGGCAACAAGCCAAAGAAATAGTAAAAAATTGCCCCAGTTGCTCATTCTACAATCAAACTCCATTACCAGCATGTTGTAGTACTAAAGGTATTCACAGAAATGAACTTTTGCAAATGGATGTATTTCACTTTCCAAAATTTGGCAGTTTAAAATATGTACACCATACCATAGACATGTTCTCAGGATTCCAATGGCCTACTGCCCTCATCTCTGAAAAGGCTGACTCTGTTATTACACACCTCTTAGAGGTGATGGCTGTTATGGGTATACCTAAAACGATAAAAACTGACAATGCTCCAGCATATGTCTCCAGTAAATTGGAACAATTTTTCAAATATTATAATATAAAACATGTAACAGGTATACCTTACAATCCCACAGGACAAGCAGTGATTGAAAGATCTAATCATAACATTAAAAGAGATGCTTCATAAACAGCCAGGGAGAACAAAGACCCCTAAACACAGGTTACATAATGCTTTACTAACATTGAATTTTCTTAATGCTGATGAAAAAGGACAAACTGCAGCAGAAAGACACTGGACTACAGAGAAGACTTCTGAACTGAAACAACCGGTGTATTTTAAAGATGTTATGACCTCAGTCTGGAAACCAGGAAATGTGTAAAATTGGGGAAGGGGTTATGCTTTTGTTTCCACAGGAGAAGAAAAGATTTGGGTCCCATCTAAATTAATTAAGATTCGATCAGAACAGAAAACGTCTCAGGTGGAGGAAGGATGACGGCTCATCTACAAGGTCTGCTATGTATAAGGAGACCTCATTAAAGGAAAGAGAAGTATTCTGTTTGTGTATTTACAGGACAATTAGTTTTGAACAGTGAATAATACTAGGTATATGGATACCTAAAGAAGAAAGGATAGCTACTCAGAGGTCCACCAAACATGCAATAATATGATGTGTTATCAGTGTCTAAATCTCTCTATTTTGTTAGTGTAATTTCTATTTCTTCCACTTCTTAATATGCCTGAGTCCCAATTCATCTAATTAATGCTGGCTTTGGAGTTTGATTGGCTCTCCTGCTTTAAACCCAAGCATATTGTAAAAATGCAATTCAGACTTTCTGTATTATATCAAAGAGCCATTGATATAAGACAGAAACAACAACAACAACAACAAAAGATATATATATATATATATATATATATATATGGTAACTGTCATCTGTGTATATTTGATTCTTTTCTAAAACTCTAATCTCCTTCATGTGTATTATCTTCCTTAGGGTCGCCTTTCCCTGTATTCATACACATAAAATTTAAGAATTTCTGTGCTAACATTAATATTTCAGTTTTCCAGAGACAAAGGGATTTCTTGACAGCGATCTTCAACTGCTTCAGAAAGAGAATGTGGATTCACTTCCCCGACTCCACCTGATTCGATGGGATACATCTAAACTGCCCCACATCATCGACCCCACCTGACAGGCACCATCCTGAAACTAGCTTGGAACTACATCACTCGACACATCGTCAGGCCAAGGAACTGATATAGTGCATCTTCTACAATCTTATCAGTGCTTCAGACAAGAGCTTCAATCAAAATCAGAAATCTAATCCGGAACTTCAGTCAAGCCTCTCCTGCAAAACAGAGACTAACTGACCTAATTAAGACTCTTGTTACACTAACAATTTCTCCCCACAGGTCCCCATGATTGTCATCGTCCCACTTCAGCAGGAAGTAAATTTGAGAATTCCACGTCCCTTCTCCCTACTATTGACATTGTCGGATAGTTTACACCTGTTAGTGTTAATTTGCAATTATTTTAGGGTTGGGATTGGAAGGAGGTGTTCAGACTTAGGCATCCCTTTCAGATAAGTTTAGAATTTAGGTGGAATGGATATGTTTAGTTTAGGATAAGTAGATTATAACTTAATTATCACCCTCTACATATATATGTTGTATATGTTTGAGTTTATATCAAATTTAAATCTTCTATTTAGACTAAAAGGGTAATTGTAGGAGTGAACCCCACAAAGCTATCTGCCCAACAGGGCGGGGACAAGTAAATTAGCACAGGTAGAGATAAAAGGAAGAGAAAGGAAAAGGACCTCCCTTTTTCTCCAGGAAGCCAGCCACGCTTCTAACTCCTGGTCTGTGTGAGTCTCTCTCTCTCTCTCTCGCTGGTAAATAAATATATTGTTTTCCCTATATAGCATCGAATATCGTTATACCAAGGCACATGCCTCCAGATACAAAAATATACAATTGTAACATTGCCTCTCAGCAGCTATCTCCTTCTTTGATCCATGATAAACTGCCAGCTTCTTGAGTCTCCCCTGGGCCCAGGGTTGCCAGGCAGCAATTATGATTTAACAGTGGGTCTTACTTGTTCTCACAAAAGTATAGATAACTGATCAACCTATGCCCTCTGCAGGCTGGTTAAAGATCTGTGTCTTTCCGTGATTGGAGGCCTCTGTCAGTGTGATCAGGACCTGTCACTGACACATGAGCTGACATTTTGGAACCTATTCCCCATGGTTCAATACACACCAAGTTTTAACGCTGGGGGAAGGTCTTGTTCCTAAACTCAACTTGACATATTGTCATCTTTGTTGACTCCCAAGAAAGGTCTAACCTTTTCTGAAAAGAGGAAGGGTGGATTAGAAGAGGAAGCTCAAGTTGGGTAGATGGAATGGGAAGAAAGGAGGGAGGACAAACAAACAGCTCATGGAATGCAAAGAAAATGACAAAAATGTTAAAGAGTAGATAATAGTGCTGAGCAGTATATATATATATATATATATATATATATATATATATATTATCTTTTCTGATTGCCTGTGTTAGCTTCAATAGATTTTTGCCTTCTTTTGGGGAGATGCTTCCAACATAAATCCATATATTTATTCCTTGTTAATTTTTAGAGAGGTCTAATACTATTCATGTCATCCTATATCTACTATATACTAGAATCACACTCATATGTCCTCATAATCTTGGAACCTTGGCTTCCTCTCTTGAGTATAGAGTATGATTTGTCCCTTGCTATTTTATGAGCTTTGTGAATGCAAATACTTCCTCACATTATAAGTAGTAAATATGCTACTGAGTATCCACACTGTGGTCACCAAAGTTTTTCAAATTTAAGGATTGCTAGAGATGGAATTTCAGAGATGGTAGCCTTTGTAAATATTTCAGGTGATTTTGAGCAATTAGGGGTGAAAGGTACAAAATTAAAAATAAATAAATTTTTCAAAATTTAACTTTGTTAAATAAACCACAAAATCATTGACACATGGACACATGAGTCTCTTCCTAATCCACCGGTTTTAAAAAGTATTACACCTCAGCATAGAAGTACCTTCTTCTAGTTATGTTCACTCTGAGAGCTGACACAGCCTTTTGCAACTAGATGCTAGACATCCACTAACAAAACCAGAAGTGTATTCTGAAATCCAAAGTACAGGATGGAAGTTGAAAAATGTTTAATTGCATCACACATTGTTCAAGGAAGAAAGAAAGAAAGAAAGACATTAAGAGTTCCTGGGTGTCAGAGAGGATGACTCTGCAATCTATGGGAACTTGTAGAATAGATTAGTTTTTATTCCTGGTATACAATCAGACTCTGGGAGCCCATTCCACATGGATGGATGCTCTCTCAGCCTGGATACATGGCGAGGGGGAACTAGGTCCTGCCTGGGATGATATGACAGACTCTGAAAATCCATTATGGAAGGCATTAAGCTCCCTGGGGAGTGGAGGGGAGATTGAGTCGGTGGGGAATTGGGAGGACTTGCGGGGCAGTTAAATGAAAAAATTACAAAATAATAATAATAGCACTCTATGGACACTAAAACCCAGGAGGAAAGGACAAGCATGCTAAAGCAATTTATGTATGACTGTGACTGCACCACATGCTTCAGACCACAGATGTGGGAGCATTTCCATTCCAAAGCCCCCACCTGAAATCATGGACAGTCAGAACACAGAAACTGTCCACAGTGACTGATTCTGTGAATAATGATCATCATGGAACTTTAACTACTAGACTTGACATTTTCTTCATCCTCTTAATGGAGTATGACTTAACATGCTTTTGCATGTATGTGTGTCCAATATCCATAGATATAAACCATTCATATATTTTAAATATACATATTTAGCTATAGTTTTAGAATATTTTGCCACCTGTACTTTTGCTTAAACTTAATAAACATTTATTACAGGTTATGAGGTTGCAGCAGGTAAAAAATTGTTGGAGTGCATTTTGGATTAAAGGTCACCTGAATTTTCAGTTCAGAATACCCCTGAGCCTTTCATGCCAGAAGAAACTGCCTTTTGAAGATTGTAGTGGTTTATCTTGGGTTTGTTTTCCAACATAATCTTTAGCAAAAACTTGCTTAGAAAAAAAGAATTCCTAGAATTCATTGAAAATGAATGTACAACAAATCCAAACTTACAGGATACTTTGAAAGCAGCGCTAAGAGGCAAGCACTCAGCACTAAGTGCCTATATAATGAATCTAGAGAGCTCCCACACTGGTGACATGGCAGCATACATGAAATATCTAGAATAAAAAAACAAAATTACCCAGGAGGATTAGATTACAACAAATAACCAAATGGGAGGTTGAATATTAAAATAGAAACAAAGGAAACAACACATAGAACCAATGAAACAAAGAGTGGGGTCCTTGAAATAACAAGATAGAAAAAACCTTTATTCTACCTATCCAAAAGGCAGAAAGAGACTATGAAAAGTAACAAAATCAGAAATTAAAGGAGGGGAAATAACAATGGATACTGAAGAAGTCCAGAGAATAATCAAGTCATATTTTGAAAAACCTGTACTCCAAAAAATTGGAAAACTTAAAGGAAATGAGCAATTTTATGTATAGGTATCACATACCAAAATAAAATCAAGAACACATAAACAATTTACATAGACCTATAATCCATAATGAAGTAGAAGCAAACATCAAAAATTCTACCACGCAAAAATAGCACAGGGCCAGGTGATTTCAGTGTAGAATTCTATCAGAAATTCAAAGGTAAATTAATACAAATACTACTCAAAATGTTCTATGCAATTGCAACTGAAGGTTCAGTTCCAACCTCTTACACCAAACCACACAATGACACAAATAAGAAAGTGAAATAATTGAATTGTTGGTGTTTCGGGGTCTAGCTTTTTGAGTACTTTCTATGTTTGCAATTCAGTCCTCTATATGATTTGGATAGGTGAAAGTCTTTTCCCATTCTGTGGGTGCTGTTTGTTTTGTTGACTGTGTCTTTTGCCTTACAAAAGTTTCCCAGTTTCAGGAGGTGCCAAATATTAATTGTCAATCTTACTGTCTGTGCAACTGGTGTTATTTTCAAGAAACGGTCTCCTGTACCAATTCTTTCAAGGGTACCTCCTATTTTCTTTTCTAAGAGGTGCAGTATGACTGGATTTATTTTGAGATCTTTGATCTATTTGGACTTAAATTTTGTTCATGGTGATTGATATGGGTCTACATGCAGTCTTCTACATGTCCAGATACATTTATGCCAGCACCATTTACTTTCTTTTTTCCACAGTATAATCTTAGCTTCTTTGTCAAAAATCAGATGTTCGTACATGGGTGGTTTAATATCAGTGTTTCCAATTCGATTTATTTGGTCTACCTCTCTATTTTTGTGCAAATACCAAGCTGTTTCAGGACTGTATTTCTATAATAGGGCTTAAAGTCAAGGATGGTTATGCCTTTGGAAGGTGTTTTAATTTGGTGTTGTTTTGGCTATCCTGAGTTTTTTTATTTCAAATATAATGTTGAGTATCATTCTTTCAAGGTCTGTGAAGAATTACTCTGAGATTTTTATAGGGATTGCATTGAATCTGTATATTGTTTTTGGTAAGATTGCCATTTTTACTTGTAGATACTACCTATCCAAGAGCATGGAAGATCTTTCCGTTTTCTGGTAGTTTCTTCAACTTCATTCAAAGTTATTGTTATTCTGGTCTTTCACTTGTTTGGTTAGCAGTACCCCAAGTTATTTTCTTAGCCATCAGGGAAATACAAATCAAAACACCTCTGAAATACATTCTTGCTGCTGTCAGAATGGATAAAAACAAAAACACAAATGACAGTTTATGTTTGAAAGGATGTGGAGAAAGGGTAAAACTCTTTTTCAGCTGGTGGGAGTATAAAATATTACAGCCACTTTGGAAATCAGTATTGTGGTTCTTCAATATAATTGGAATCAGTCTACCACAAGATTCAGCAATTCCACTCTTCGGCATATACCCAAAGAATGCACATTAATACAACAAGAGCATATGTTTATCTTTGTTCATAGAAGTATTATTTGTGATAGCCAGAAACTGGAAGCAAACTACATGTCCTTCAACCAAAGAATGGATGGAGAAAATGTGGTACACTTACACAGTGGAGTACTACTCAAAGGAATCTTGATATTTGTAGGCAAATGAATAGAAGTAGAAGAAACCATCCTAAGTGATGCAACCCAGTAATAGAAAGGCAAACATGGTATGTTCCACCTCATATATGTATATTAGACAGAGAGTAAAGGATTACCAGCCTACAATCCACATCTCCAGAGAGTCCAGGAAACAATGAAGACAGTAAGAGGGACATACATGGTCCCCCAAGGAAGGCAAAATGTACAAGAACTCCTGAACAAATTGTGAGTAAGGGGGGAGGCAGAAGCGAGGTAGGACAAATAGAAGGTGAAAAGAGGTAGTGGGAGGAAAACATGAGGAATCAGGAAGATTGAGTGGGTAGAGGAATAGAGGAGAGGAAGAAAAGAGACACATCAATAGAGGGAGCCATTATAGATTTAAAGAGAAATCTGGCACTAGGAAAATGTCCAGGGATCCACAAAGATGACCCAAACTAAGAATCTAAGCAATAATGTAGAGGCTAATTAAAATGTCTTTCCCCTATAAGGTGATTGATGACTACCTTATATAATGTCCCAGAAGCTTCATCAAGTAGCTGATGGAAGCAGAAGCAGACACCCACAGCTAAACACTGACCCGAACTCCTGCAATCCAGTTTAAGAAATGGAGGAGTGATGTACAAATGTGTCAATACCAGGCTTGGAAATCCCACCGAAACAACTAACCTGAACAAGAGGAAGCTCATGGATCACATTCTGACAGCTGCACAACAAGCACAGGACTGAACCAGCCCCTCTGAATGTGGGTTTCCCTTTGAGACCTGGGCAGTCTATGGGAACTCTGGCAGTGGTACCAGTATTAATCCCTAGTGCATGAATGGACTTTGGGATTCCATTCCCTGTGGAGGGCTACTTTCTCATCCTAGATACTCGAGGGAGTGCCTAGGCCTTGCCCCAAATGATGTGAAAGACTTTTATGATCTCCCATGGAAGGCCTCAGCATTACTGAGGAGTGGATGGGGGTTAGACTGGGTTTTTTGGGGAATGTAAGTGTTGAAGCTACAGTGAATGTGATTGCTATGCAAAATAAGATTGTTTCTAATTCAAATAAAAGCTTATATAAAATAAAAATATAGACAGAGGAGATGTTGGTGTATGTACTTCTGTATATATGTTTGTCTTACTTTTTGATGAAAAAAGCCACTGATGATTGAGTATACAGACAAAAATATAGGTGATTCTACTAAACCAGGAGTGGGCTGGGGAGAAGGGAGAGAGAGAGGCTGAGAAGAGATGCCATGCTGCCAAAGGAGTAACATGCCAGGTAATGGATTGGTAATCCATAGATGTGTGTCAATAAATTTAAGATTAATTTTTCCTACCTTTCTGCCTACCTGCCCACTTATCATTTGTCACCTATTATTATCTAATGATCACTTTCTTTTTCACTGTATATACATGGAACTAAACTGTCACCAATGGAATGTTAGCCCGAATTCCATTGGAAGAATGTTAGAATAGGATGTCTCCAAGTTACAGAGAAAAATTTGATGTATCAGAAATTATCACAACAGAGAGGAGATAGTTACTGTCGACTAGGTCTTCTGAGTTGTTTTTGGAGGGGGAATCATTTGAGTTAAAAAGCATTTCCAGAGTGAATAGGGCAGCTTCCTATGTAAACAATCACTCCTCACACACACATTACAATATACATGTCAAGTTAAGAACGATGATCTAAAAATGTAAGGAATATTTTCAAGAGGTTTTCAGTTTCATTTTAAATTATTTAAAAATATCCAATAGTCTTTATAGTGTGTATTTGGAGTTCTAAATGAATCCAATTTTGGAATAGCGAAAGGCAAGTGTAGGACACAGGTAACAGTTCTGATTAGTCATTCTGAATTATGATTTTTGGGGGTTTATTATGAAATTTGTATTACAGAATTACAATTGTGTGAAGAGGGTTGAGGCCTGTATCCCAACTGTCTGAATAGGGAGCAGAAATATGTGAAGGACATGGTTAGGTATAAAATTAATTCTAGGTCAGCCAGCTGTATCTGATAACATGCTTTAAAATATAACCATAATATCTTAAAGTTAAAAATAATAGTCATAAGGTATTTATTTATTTGCTGAATTATTGTTGAATTTTACTGAGAGATATTGTCATGTGATTCAGGATGGCCTTTAACACCTGAGCACAAAAAATTGCTCCACTACCTCATTGCTACTAGCACAGGTCTCTCTCACTTTTTATTATTTATTTTTAAGTTTAAATTTAGATTAGAAACAAGGTTGCTTCACAAGTCAGTTCCAGGTCCCTCTCCGTTTCCCTACCTTCCTACTGTGCCCATTACCAATCCCCGCCAATATACCCTCATTTCCCCAGGGAGGGTGAGGTCCTCCATGGGGTTGTCCATAGTCTGTCATTTCATAAAGGGCAGGGCCTAGACCCTCTCCCAAGAGTTCAGGGAGAGAGTGCATCTCACATTGTTGGATGGGAGTCCAAAGTCCATTTGTATACCCAGGATAAATACTGATCTACTGCCCAAGGCTAAATAGATTACCTAGGCCTCCTCAATGACACCCCCATTCAGGGGGTCTTGATATGCCCCACGCTGCATTGCCAGGCATCAGCCTGGGATTCAAGAGTTAATCCTTGTCAAGTCAGGTCATCTGTTTCTGGGGGTTAAACCATCCCAGTCTTAAGCCCTTTGGTCATTAGTCCTCCCTCTCTGTTACTGGCTTTCTTGAGTTCAGCTCAGTGCTTAGCCATGGGAGTCTGCCTCTTCTTCCATCAGCCACTGAATGAAGTTTCTGTTTTCCAGACTCTCTGGCCATGGGATTGCAGGCTGGCACTCCCTAGATCTATGTCTAAAATCCATATATGAGAGAGTACATGCCATGTTTCTCTTTTTGTGACTGTGTTACCTTGCTCAGGATGGTTTCTTTAGTGTCATCCATTTGCCTACAAATCTCAGGATTCCATTGTTTTTTCTGCTGAATAGGACTCCATTGTGTAAATGTACCACATATTCTCTACCCATTCTTCGGTTGAGGGATATCTAGGTTGCTTCCAAGTACTGGCTATTACAAAGAATGCTGCTATGAATATAGTGGAACAGACATCCTTGTATCAATGGGCATATTTTGGATATATGCCTAAGAGTGGAGTTGCTGGGTCTTTGGTAGGTTTATTCCCATTTTTATGAGTATTCTCCATACTGATTTCCAAAGTGCCTGTAAAAGTTTGCACTCTCACTAGCAATGGAGGGGTGATCCTTTTTTACCACATCCTCTCCAACATAAATTGTCATTGGTGTTTTTGATTTTAGCCATTCTGACAAGAGGGACATGGTATCTCAGAGTTGTTTTGATTTGCATTACCTGGATGGCTAAGGATGTTGAGCACATTCTCAAGTGCCTCTCAGACATTTTAGACTCCTCTATTGAAAATTCTCTATTTAGTTCTGCAGCCCAATTTTTAATTGGCTCCTTTGGTGTTGTGTAGACTTGCTTCTTGAGTTCTTTGTAAATTTTGAAGATAAACCCTCTGTCATATGTGGGGTTAGTGAATGTATTTTCCCGTTCTGTGGGCTGCGTTTTTGTCTTGCTGACTGTGTCCCTTGCCTTACAGAAGCTTCTCAGTTTCAGGAGGTCCCATTTATTAATTGTTGATATCACTGTCTGTGCTAGTGGTGTTATGGTCAGGAAGCTGTCTCCAGTACCAATTCGTTCATGGGTACCACCCAATTTCTCTTCTAAGAGGTTCAGTGTGGCTGGATTTATGTTGAGGTCTTTGATCCATTTGGACTTAAGTTTTGTGCATAGTGTTAAACATGAATCAATCCGCATTCTTCTACATGCCAGCCTCCAGTTATGCCAGCACCATTTGTTGAACATGCTTTCTTTATCCCATTGTATATTTTTAGCTTCTTTGTCAAAGATCAGATGTTCATACGTGTGTGGGTTAATATCAGGGTTTTCAATTCAATTCCATTGGTCTACCTGTCTGTTTTTGTGCCAATACTAAGCTGTTTTCAGGACTATAGATCTATAATAGAGGTTGAAGTCAGGAATGATGATGCCTCTGGACATTACCTTGTTGATCAGGGTTGTTTTGGCTATCCTGGGTCTTTTGTTTTTAATACAAAATTGACTATTGTTCTTTCAAGGTCTGTGAAGAATTGTGCTGGGATTTTAATGGGGATTGCATTGAATCTGTAGATTGCTTTTGGCAGGATTGCCATTTTTACTACATTGATCCTACCTATCCAAGAGCATGGGAGATCTTTCCATTTTCTGAGGGCTTCTTTAATTTCTTTCTTTAAAGACTCAAAGTTCTTGCGATACAGGTCTTTCACTTGTTTGGTTAGCATTACCCCAAGGTATTTTATGTTGTTTGTGGCAATTGTAAAGGGTGATGTTTCTCTGATTTTTTTCTCAGCCATTTTATCATCTGTATACAGTAGGGCTACTGATTTTCTTGAGTTGATCTTGTAGCCTGCCACTTTGCTGAAGGTGTTAATCAGCTGTAAGACTTCCCTGGTAGAGGTCTTTGGGTCATTGATGTAAACTATCATATCATCTGCAAACAGTGAAAATTTGACCTCTTCCTTCCCAAATTGTATCCCCTTTTGTTGTTGTATGGAAATGGCTGGAACATAAAGTACAATGATGAAAAGGTATAGAGAGAGTTCACATCATTTTTTGTTCCGGATTTTGAAGGAATTGCCTTTAGTTTCTGTCCTTTTAGTTTGATATTGGCTATTGGTTTACTATATAAAGCTTTTATTATGTTTAAGTATGTTCCTGTTATCCCAGATCTCTCCAAGACCTTGATCATGAAGTGGTGTTGGATTTTGTCAAAGGATTTTTCAGCATCTAGTGAGATGATCATATGAGTTTTGTTTTTCTGCTTGTTTATATGGTGGATTACGTTGATGGATTTTCATATGTTGAACCCTCCCTGCATCACTGGGATGAAACCTACTTGTTCGTGGTGAATGATTGTTTTGATGTGTTCTTGGATCCAATTTGCCAGTATTTTATTAAGTATCTTTGCATCAATGGCCATGAGGGATATTGCTCTGATGTTCTCTTACTTAGCTGTGTCTTTGTGTGGCTTGGGGATCAAGGTTATTGAAGCCTCGTAGAAAGAGGTTGGCAAGGCCTCACTCATTTTGCATGATAAAATTAGTATGAATGTTGAAGTAGATTCACACACACACACCACACACACTTTAGTTATTTTATGAGTGACATACACAAAAAGAATTTGTTGTTTTCCTAAGAAATCATGTTTTCATGTAATATCGAATAACTAGAGAGTTGACTAAAAAGAAAAACAGAAATTGCATTTAGAGACCCCACTATAATCACATGGATTTCCCAAGTTGCAATTTATGTATTTATTCAAGCTGAGAATGTGGTGCATCTCTCTGGTATTATCTATTCATTACTTCCCTTATGGACTATAGATACATTTCACAAAGTGAACCTTGATCTTCCTATCCTGAAGTATATACTCAAAATTTCATAAAGTCAATCATTTGGTTTCAAACATTTTCTTACTCTTCAGTTTCAATCATATAAAATGTAATGGTAGCCTTACTGATATCAAATATATTGTTTACTAAATCACCAATATTAGTAAGATTTTATCATGTACTGAAAGTGGATTCATTTCTTTATGCAAAAAAATCAATGGCCCTTCTCTTCACCTTGAGGAAGCAAAATATAAAGACTAACCCAAGATTATGCTTTCTAACTACCGGTAATTTGCAGTAATTGTATTCTTTTTATTTCAATTAACTGCTTCCCCAAGTATATATTTTCACATCTTCTGACATGAACTCATCACTAAATTGTTAGTAATTATTGAATTACTAATATTAAAATCCTGACTAAAAATAAGCAGATTTATCAGCATTGTGAATCCCATCTTCAGATTGCTTTTATGCTGCCACTGTGCCCAACTTGAGGATGTGCCCCTTTACAAATGAGACTCCTTCATGGACTTCAGGGGTGGACTCCCAAGAACAGGCATCAACCTCTATGGAGAGTGCCTGAATGAAGCCCCATGACTTCTAAGGGGCCTTTAGGATTCTAGAAAAAACGCATAGAACTCTTCTGGTTTTAACAACCTAGGTCATTTCACCCAATTTGTATATCAGCAGTCCTACAAGAAGCCACCAGGAAGATTCAGAATATACTTCTGCTAATTCAAAAATCAAACATAAATGACTGAGGTGCCTCTTTAATATTCCAAAGGGGATACTGGCCAAAGTTTTTCTCAACATTTCTAATATCTGTTCCCTTGTAACAGAGTACTGGCTCCTCAGCACTTCCTAACCTGTGACCACATTTTTAACCACTCCAACAACTGAGTTCCAATTTCCTTCCCCTATCCTGTGATTATTACATAGCCTCAGTCACTTTGGATTTTGGGGTCTCTCAGGCTCCTGGCCTCTTGGTTCCTCATCCTTGTCTTTTCAAGTATCTACACCCACATCCTCTCATTTGTTGCTTCATTCTGGACATGTTTAGAGGCATCTGGCATTTCTCCTTCATATCTAACAGTAAACCTTCTCCTCTCCAATATATAAGCACATACCAGTATCATTTCATTATTTTGTTTTCATTCAGCATGGTTTATTTCACAAATATGTGTAGGAAACTGATCAGAGCATTTCAAGAACAATTAAGGTCACCCTTTCATAATTGTATGTTTTGCTATATAAAAATATGAAAAATTTATTTTTGTACTCTAAACTTTGTCAGAAAAAATTTTAACATATGTTACAATTTAGTGTTGAAATGTTTCCCTAAATGCCTGTCTGTATAGTACACAATTTCATGGTGCTATTGTAGACCAGAGGCAGAAATATAAACCTCTGCAAATGGAGTTACAATCTAGGTGCAAGAAATTCATCCCAATTCTACAGGAGGAGCCAATGCTCCAAAACTTGAGTCATCATTCCAGACACTCAAAATTTTATTAGACTGGCTTACCCTGGAGGAAACATTGTGTGAAGCAAATGTGAATTTAAAGAAACTCATATTTAAAGGATATCCAAAAGTTTACAACATTGAGCAGTTCATGACATATTCTTGACAATTGGTTGCATTTTGTGAAAAGCACAGGCTCTTTTTAGTCATCTTTCTAGCCCTGAAAGTTACTTTTTATCACTTCATTTCAGCTTTTGTTTCCTGTTTGGCACATGGTTTAAATTGGTTACTACAAACAACCATGTTTTACTGTGAATCCTCTTCTAAGGTCTGAAAATTCAAGTAACACATATTCTCTAGAATGATTCAAACAGCACTCACTCAAAAGTGAAGATTTTGTCCAGCTTCAGTTACTCATTATCCAAAACTTCTTTCAGAAGGACACATAGCCACACATCATCAGCAGGATCTGTGAGGTGAATATCAAAATGTAATCAGATGTTAAGGTCATATTGTTCCCCAGTAAAGCCCCATCTGAGCTGGATTGTGATCTCGTGCTGTGTTTTAATACAGATATTGTCAATTTAATTAATGTCATAGTCAGACTGACTTAGAAAAGCTTGTTTCTATAACTGCGCTTACTTGACCTGGACACATTAATATTAACTGTACACAAATAACCTGTGTGCATCAGGTCCCAACTCTTTATATCAGGCATGTGAGAGTGCAGTATCCCAGGCATCCTTGTCATTGTCATTATTATTATTACTATTATTATTATTATTGTGTTGTTTTGCTGTCATATTTATTATAATAATAATTTTTATTATTATTAACTTAGCTTTTCAGCAGAGAATTTCTGTGCATTCTTGGCTCACCTAGTACTCTATTTGCAGGTCAGTCTGGCCTCACACTCAGAGGCTCAACTGCATCTTCCTGTTATCTGTTGGGTTTAATGACATTCAGCAGTTTTGCGTTCTCACATTTCATTCTTTACCTAAGCAAATTTTCATGGCCTCTAGCAATATTCACCAGATTAGGTTGTGTACTTCACCCTGATCAAGGGAGTCCAAAGTATTTGTCTTCATTCCCAGAGCTTGGTTGTCTATGCTGCCTCTCGTCTATGCTAACGAACTGCCCATGCCAGCAGAGAACACTGATGGGAAGAGCAACTCTAGAATGCCAGCAGAGAACAATGATCGTGAGCACAACTCTAGAATCCCAGCAAAGAACTCTGATTATGAGCACACCTCTGGGATGTCAGCAGAGAACATTGATCACGAGCATAACTCTGGAACACTGATCATTTCCTGAAGCCAACTGCCATTCCAGATATTCGTTTGGACAGCCAGACTTGTGCACAGCTATTGGGAAGATAAGCTTCTTACAGACATTATCGTTTAACCTGTTCCTGAAGCAAGTTGCCATTGGAGATCAGGCTCTACTTGTGAAATTCACTTGCCAGCAGATAACACTTACTGGGAGCCCATCTCCAGAACTTTGATCACTTCTTGAAGTCAACTGTAACTCCAGTTCTTTGTTTGGCCTGCCGGAAGTTAGTACAGGTATTTGGAAGTAAAGATTCCTACAATCAAAATTGTTTATCCCCTTTAAACTGCCAGTTGCCATGGGAAACATCCTTCAAGGATTTTTGTCTGAGGCAAATAACATAAGACAGTTTTCTCTGCTCAACTGTCTTAGAAACTACCTGCCTAGGCCAGTGGAGAGAAGCCTACAGGCCTCAGCTTAGCTTGTGCCTTCTGATAACACATCGCGGTTTCTCAGAAAAAGGACCATTATCAGCAACTAAGACCCAAAAGACGAGGTTTACACACCAGCAAAAAGCCTGGAATATTTCACAACCAATATAGCCCAGAGGGATTTGACACATCAACAACAACTGCCACTGTCTATGTCCAGACTGAGGTTCAGAGACTCACATGTGGACCTGGAAATTGGCAAGAAATGCAGGTGGGTCAGATTCCCTGACTCTGCATGCATGTAAAGCCCATGCTATTATGCAGGTCATGAAGTATATGCAGACTCTACAGTTTGCAACTTGATTGTCATTGTTTCTTATTTCATCCTTACTTCCTTCTTCCTTCTTTCTTTCTTTCTTTCTTTATTCCTTTCTGTCTTCAGTTGTTATTTTCCCTCATTAGTAGGACTGAAGTTTGAGTTCATGGATGAAGTACATGTCAGACATTGATTCTGCAAACAAACATCATGACCATTATAAACACAATATGATGGGAACCTTTCCAATTATTTTACAGATTGGGCTTCTGGTTTTGTCAGTGAATGTGGAGCATCAAGTTGCAAAATGCTATGTCAGGTCTCAGTTTTAACATAAGTAGAAGCAGATAATTCCATGCTGAATTGTAATGCCTTTTAAAACATGTGGGTTAGGAAGAGGTTTAATTGTCCATGTATCAGTGACTTTGGTTTATATAACAAAATTAAATTCAAAAGTTTGATTTATTTTTATTTTTGAGCCTTTATCCCCTACTTGCTCAAAAATCCTCTGAATTATTTTATAATAATTTTTAATTTAACTTTTTACACATTTCTCCTATTTCCATCACCCTCCCGCCCTTTCTGAGACCCACCTCCCCCAACCCCCAACTCCACATGATTCCATCTCTGTTCCCCAGGGAGTGTAAGACC
The DNA here is from genome assembly GCF_017639785.1 of Mesocricetus auratus. Classification (NCBI taxonomy): domain Eukaryota; kingdom Metazoa; phylum Chordata; class Mammalia; order Rodentia; family Cricetidae; genus Mesocricetus; species Mesocricetus auratus. The sequence goes on along the minus strand of NW_024433770.1, from coordinate 1,403 downwards.
TTCCATGAGAGAATTTTGGAGTCTGTCATATCATCAAAATATTGGTGAGAATTTACACGTGGGAAATATTTCCAAAAATGTTAGCTCATATATCAGTTGCATGTCTTGATCACACTTCCAGATGCCTTGAACCAACCAACACAGGGCATAGGCTGATAAATTATGTATACTTTTGAGAGAACAAGTAAGACCCACTGTTAAGTCATGATTTTCTGGCAACCCTGGGCCCAATGGAGACTCAAGATGCTGGCAGCTGGTCATTGGCCAAAGAAGAGGTAGCAGCTGGGAATCAATGTTAAATTTGTTTATTTTAGTATCCAAAACATGTACTTTGGTACAACTGCTAATATCAGCATACATTGGAAGTGAGGCTCAGTATCAGCCAGTGCCAAAGACTTGGACATTGACCAAGAAATTGGAACTGTTGCCCATGGCAAGTGTACCTAATCTCACAGACTATAGTCTGTGTTGAAGTTTCTCAATGAATTTTGTAGATAGATGTCCTTTCCCATAAGAAGCAAAGTTCTTGATTAAGAAATTTAAGGACTCAATCTTATCCTCCCTGTGTAATGTTTCCTTCTTACATGTGTTCAGAAATGTTGTCTGACTATTATTATATTAGACTGAGTTTGATGTAGGGTATGTAATTTTCTCTAATGTGACAGCTGCTGACCTTATTCTATGTGAAGTCTCTTAAGAGCTTTGATACAGAGTGTGAGCACCACATGGAAAATTTGAATTTATTTGGTGTCATATTGAGCTTGATTATTGTGGCCTCTATCCTTGGCATTGAGCACACACTGTTATTTGGAGAAAATTGAGTTTTGTATATCTGTGTTTTTATTATATTCAAAGAATATTAAAACTCCTTTTTATATTAAAATAATACAAGATATTGTCCCCTCATGTGTCTACAAAACCAAATTTTTCTTTTACTACCATATTAGTACCTTAGTTCTCGTTAACTTCTGTTACTTAAGCTTATATATATTACAATAAAATGAATATATAATCACATTTGATAAACATTATTATTTTATTTATAAATTATGATTTTTATATTTATATACATATTTATATGCATTTCTTATATATAATTTTTATTTTATTTATTTTCATCCCTTCTGTATTTGACTTCCTTGGTTCTTTTTCCTAATTCCCTGGTGATTCCCCCTTCCAATTATTCATCTCTACTCTTCCCTCCTACTCATTTTCATCTATGATTATATCTTGTGTGTATTTGTTATTTTCCTTTTTGGGGCTATTCCTTTATTTCTTCCCCCCTTATTTCTCTCTTACTTAAGCATTATGAAGTTTGAGAAGCAGTACACTACAAAGTCTTGTTGACATGCAAATTCCTATACTTGGGCTAGACCCTCTTGTCAGACACACTAATATAATAA
>NW_024433769.1:0-7193 GCF_017639785.1 Mesocricetus auratus | reverse complement strand
ACTAGAAAACCAGCAGATCCAGTGCCTGGGGGTGCCTGGGAACAGCACAGAGCTTCCCATCACTGTGGGAGATGAGCAGACCAGATTCTCGGGTTCACTTCCACCAACAAGACCAGGAAAAAAGCAGTTCCAGTGCCTGGGGATGCCTGGGAACTGCACAGTGCTTCCCTTCTTGGCAGGAAGCAAGAAGCCCAGATTCCAAGTCCTGGTCCACTAAGTGGTCCAGGAACCCAGCAGATTCAGTGCTTAGTGATATCCTGGGAACTGCGCAGAGCTTCTCATTCCAGCAGGCACCAAGTAGCCCAGATTCCAGGTCTTCTCTTTCACCAACAAGACCAGAAAACCAGCGGATCCAGTATTTGGTGATAGCCTGGGAACTGCATAGACCTTCCCATCTCGGCAACAGCCTAGCAGCCCAGATACCAGGATTTCTCTTCAATCAACGAGACCCAGAAACCAACAGATCCAGTGCCTGTGGTCCCCTGGGAACTTCACAGAGCTTTTCCTCCTGGGGGGAACCTAGCTGCCCAGATTCCAGAACTTCTCTTCCAACGACGAGACCAGGAAACCAGTAGATCCAGTGCCTGGGGATCACCGGGGAAAAGCACAGAGCTTCCCTTCCTAGTAGGAAGTGAACAGCTCAGATTCCAGGTTTTCTCTTTCACCAACAATACCAGGAAACCAGAGGATCCAGTGCCTTGTTATTGACTGAGAACAGCACAGAACTTCGCATCTGGGCAGGAGCTGAGTAGCACAGATTCCTGTTCTTCTCCTCCACCAAGGAGACCAGGAAACCATCAGATCCATTGCCTTGATCCCCTGGAAACTGCATAGTGATTCCCATACAGGAGGGAATCGACTATACCAGATTCCAGATCTCTTCCACAAGCTACATCAGGAATACATCAGACCTAGTAGACCAGAGGACCAGCTGGTGTGGCAGGTCCAGGTAAATTTGGTACTGCATCCAGGCCTACATTCCAGTACCTGGAGATTGCCTGGGAACTGCACAGAGCTTCCCATCACTGCAGGAGCAGAGCAGCTCAGATTCCATATCTTTCCTTCCACCAACAAGACCAGGAAACCTGCAGTTCCACTGCCTGGGGATTACCTGGGAACTGCAAAGTGCTTCCCTTCCTGGAAGGAAGTAAGAAGCCCAGATTCCAAGTCTTCTCTTCCACCAAGAGGACCAGGAACCCAGCAGATACAGTGCCTAGGGATAGCCTGGGAACTGGACAAAGCTTCCCACCCTGGCGGGAGCAGAGCAACCCAAATACCAGTTCTTTTCCAGAAACGTGACCAAGAAACCAGGAGATCCAGTGAATGGAGATCGCCTGGGAAGTGCACAGATATTCCAATCGTGGCAGGAAGCAAGCATCCATGATTCCAGTTTTTCTCTTCCACCAATGAGTCCAGGAAACTAGCAGACACTGTGACTGGATATCATCTGTGAAATGCACAGAGCTTCCCATCCCAACATGAGCCAAGAAGCCCATAGTTCAGGACTTCTCTTCCTCCAACGAGACCTGGAATCCAGTAGACCCAGTACCTGGAGATTGCCTGGGAACTGCACAGAGTTTCCCATCCTGACATGAAGCGAGCAGCAAAGACTCCAGGTCTTCTTTTCCACCAATATGACCAGAAAACCAACTGATCCAGGATATCAGGAGACCAGCTGCTCAGGATGAACCAAGTAAAATAGGCCCTGCTTTTAGTCCTACAATCCACAGCCTTGGCATCATCTATGAACTGCACAGAGCTTCCCATCCTGGCAGGAGCTAAAGCAGCCCAGATTCCAGGTCTTCTCTTTCAGCAAGGAGACAAAGAAATGTGCACATCCATACCAGGGTACCACCTGGTACAGCGGGACCAAGTAAAACAGGCAGTGCCTCCAGGCCTGAATTTGAGTGCCTGGGAATAGCCAGGGAACAGCAAAGAGCATCCCATTCTGGCAGGCCCCAAGCAGCCCAGATTCCATGTATTCTCTTCCACCAACAATACCAGTAAACCAGGAGATCTTGGAGAACAGGGGACCAGTTGGTCAGTCAGGACCAAGTAAAACAGGATCTGCATACGGTCCTGCATTCCAGTGTATGGGGATCATCTGGGAATGACACAGAACTTCTCATCCTTGCCAGTTCAGAGTAGCGCAGTTTCCAAATCTTCTCTTCCACCAACAGGACCAGGAAACCAGCAGATGCAGTGCATGGCTATCGCCTGGGAACTGCAGAGATCTTTCCATCCATGCTGGAGCCTAGCAGCCCTGATTCCACATCTACTTTTCTACCAAGGAGACCTGGAAACCAGCAGATCCAGTGCCTGATGATCGTCTGGGAACTGCACAGAGGTTCCCAACTCAGATGGAGCTGAACAGCCCACATTGAAGGTTTTCTCTTCCACCAACGAGACCAGGAATCAAGTAGATCCAGCCCGTGGAGATCGCCTGGGAACCTCAAAGAGCTTCCCATCCTGGCATCAAGCTAGTAGCCCAGATTCAAGGTCTTCCCTTGCACCAACGAGACCAGTAAATGAGAAGATCCAAACCAGGGGATGAGTTGCATCTGGGCTTGCATTCCAGTGCCTAGGTATAGCCTGGGAACTGCACAGATATTCCCAGCACAGCAGGAGCCATGCAGCCCAGATTCCATGTCTTCTCTTCCACCAATATGACAACGAACCCCGCAGATCCAGTGCATGGGGATCACAGAGCTACCCTTCCGGGCAGGAAGTGAGCAACTCAGATTCCAGGTATTCTCTTCCACCAACAAGACCAAGATAGCAGCAGATCCAGGAGACCAGGGGAACAGTTCATCTGGCAGTACCAGGTAAAACAGGTCCTGCATCCGGTCCGGAATTCCAATGCCTGGGGTTCACCTGGGTAAGGCACAGAGCTTCTCTTCCTGGCAGGAGCAGAGCAGCCCAAATTCCAGTTCTTCTATTCCTCCAACGATACCAGGAATCCACAGATCAAGTGCCTGGAGATTATTTGGGAACTGCACAGAGCTTCTCATCCAGGCAAGAAGGAGCAGCTCAGATACCAGGTCTTCTCTTCCACCGAGGAGACCAGGAAACCAGCAGACCCAGAAGGCCAGCGGACCTACTGCTCCAGCAAACCAGTTAAAAGAGGCCCTGCATACGGAACTGCATTCCAGTGCATGGCGATCGCTTGGGAAATGCACACAGCTTCCCCTCCTAATGGGAGCCGCTCAGCCAAGATTCCAGGTCTTTTTTCCACCTACAACACTTGGAAACCAACAGACCCAGGAGTCCAGGGGACCAGCTGCTCTGGTGGTACAATTAAAATAGGCCCTGTATCCAGGTCTGAAATCCAGCGCCTCGGGATTGCCTGGGAATTTCACAGAGCTTCCCATTCCAGCAAAAGCCAAGCAGGCCAGATTACAGGTGTTCTCTTCCACCACCGAATCCAGGAAAATAGCAGACCCAGTGCCTGCGTTTATCCTGTGAACGACACAGAGCTTACCATCCCGGCAGGAGCTGAGCAGTCCATATTCCAGGTGTTCTCTTCAAACAAAGAGACCAGGAATCCAGAAGATCCCGGAGATCAGGGGACCAGCAGGTCCAGATGGACCAAGTAAAACAGGTCCTGCTTCCGGGTCTGCATTCCAGTGCCTGAGGATCGCCTAGGAACTGCACACAGCTTCACATCTTGGCTGGAGCCTTGCAGCCCAGAATCCATGTCTTCTCTTCCACCAACAAGAACAGGAAACCAGTAGATCCAGTTCCTGGAGATCACCAGGGAACTGCACAGAGCTTCCCATCCTGGCATGATGCGAGCAGCACAGATTCAAGGTCTTCTATTCCACCAACAAAACAAGAAAACCAGCAGATCCAGGAGACCCAGGGACCAGCTGCTCAGGCAGAACCAGGTAAAGTAGGCCCTGCATCTGCACCTGCATTCCAGTGCTTGGGGCTCACCTGGGAACTGCACAGAGCTTCTAATCGCGGTGAGAGACGAGTATCCCAGATTCCAGGTCTTCTCTTCTACCAACGAGACCAGGAAACCAGCAGATCCAGGAGACTAGGGGACCAGCTCATCCGGCAGGAACAGGTAAACAGGCCCTGCATCCGGTCCTGAATTCCAGTGCCTGGGGAACGCCTAGGAACTGCACAGAGCATCCCATCTCGGCAGGAGCCAAGCAGCCCAGATTCCAAGTCTTCTCTTCCATCAATGCGACCATGAAACCAGCAGAACCAAGGACCAGGCAACCAGGTGGGAGGCTAAGCAACCCAGATTCCTTGTCTTCTTCTCCAACCACAGGACTAGAATTAGGACGAGGAATAGATGAACTACCAGAGTATTGGGCTTGCTAGCAACCCCTGAAAGGAAACTCTGGTCCTCTAACTACCATACATGTAATTTGCTCTTTCTGAACCCACTAGAAGAAGAGATGGGAAAGAGACAATACATGAATATACTCAGAAACAGAAAAATTATATGACCCACCCCCAGATTCTATAGACTCGATACCAGCAATACTCCAACATTCAAATGCAAATTAAACAGAAGTGCATGACCATAAAAACAAATTCATGAAAATGATAATGGCCTTAAAGAGGACATAGGTGTATGCCTCAAAGAAATTGATGAAAAAACAAACCAAAAACTACAAGAAATGGAAGAAAAAGCAAAACAAATAATGGAAGAAAAAGCAAAACAAAAAGTCATAAATGCAACAAATGAACGAAAAGATAAACTGAAAATTGCAAGAAACAATTTGATCTAAAGCACCACAAAGTTATAGTGGGAGATTTCAACACACCACTCTCACTACTAGACAGGAATACCAGACAAAAACTCAACAAAGAAGCAAAGGGTCTAATAGAAGTAATGACCCAACTGGGATTAACAGATATCTATATAACATTTCATCCACATAAAAAGAATATACCTTCTTCCCACCACCACATGGAACCTTCTCAAAAATCGACCACATACTTGGCAACATATCAAACCTCAGCAGCTACAAAAAAATTGGAATAACTCCGTGCATCTTATCAGACCACCATGCTTTAAAATTAGAATTCAACAATAACACAAATTGCAGAAACCCTACAAACACATGGAAATTGAATAATTCAAACGGCACCAATCCTGGGTCAAAGAAGAAATGCAAACAGAAATTAAAGACTTCCTCGAATTCAATGAGAATGAAGACACATCATACCCAAACCTATGTGACAGTTTGAAAGCAGTGCTACTTGGGAAGTTCATATCACTAAGTGCCCACATGAAGAAACTGGAGAATAGTTATACTAGACAGTGAACAGCACAGCTGAAAGCTCTAGAACACAAAGAAGCAAACACCCCCAGGAGGAGTAGATACCAGGAAATAATCAAATTGAGGGCTGAAATCAATAAAGTTGAAACTAGGAAAACAGTACAAATAATCAATGCAACAAAGAGTTGGTTCTTTGAGAAAATCAACAAGATAGACAAACCTTTGTCCAAACTTACCAAACAGCAGCATGAGAACATTCAAATAAACAAAATCAGAAATGTAACAGGGTACACAACAACAGACTCTGAGGATTTTCAGAGAATCATCAGGTCATACTTTGAAAACCTGTACTCCATAAAATTTGAAAATTTAAAGGAAATGGACTACTTCCTGGATAGTTATCACTTGGCAAAATTAAATCAAAAACAGATAAGCAATTTACATAGACCTATAACTCCTATGGACATACAAGCAATCATCAAAATCTCTTAACCAAAAAAGCCTAGGGCCAGATGGCCTCAGTGCAGATTTCTACCATAAATTTTAAGAACATCTTATATCAATACTTCTCCAAGTGCTCCATGCAATAGGATAGAAGGGTCTTTGCCACACTCTCTCTATGAGGCTTCAATAACCTTGACCCCAAAACACACAAAGACACAACTAAGAATGAGAATTTCACATCAATATCCCTCATGAATATTGATGCAAAAAAGCTCAATAAAAATAATGGCAAATCAGATCCAAGAACACGTCAAAACAATCATTCCCCACGATCTATTAGGTTTCATCCCAGGGATGCAGGGATGGTTCAACGTATGAAAATCCATCAATGTTATCCACCATATAAACAAGCTGAAAAACAAAAATCACATGATCATCTCATTAGATGCTGAAAAAGTCTTTGACAATATCCAACACCCCTTCATGATCAAGGTCTTGGAGAGATCTGGGATAAAAGGAACATACCAAAACATAATAAAAGCTATATACAGCATACCAAAAGCCAACATCAAAATAAATGGACAGAAGCTCAACACAATCCCTCTAAAATCAGGAACAAGTCAAGGCTATCCACTCTCTCCATTCCTTTTCAACATTATGCTTAAATGTTCTAGCCAAAGCCATACGACAACAAAAGGAGATAAAGAGGATAAAAATAGGGAAGGAAGAGTTCAAACTTTCACTGTTTGCAGATGGCATGATAGTTTATATAAGTGACCCAAAGAATTCTACCAGGGAACTCTTACAGCTGATTAACGCCTTCAGCAAAGTGGCAGGCTACAAAATCAACTCAAGAAAATCAGTCATCCTACTATATACAGATGATAAAAGGGCAGAGAAAGAAATCAGAGAAATATCAACCTTTACAATTGGCACAAACAACATAAAATACCTTGGAGTAATGCTAACCAAACAAGTGAAAGACCTGTATGCAAGAACTTTGAATGTTTATAGAAAGAAATTAAAGAAGCCCTCAAGATCTCCCATGCTCTTGGATAGGAAGATCAATGTAGTAAAAATGGCACTCCTGCCAAAAGCAATCTACAGATTCAAGGCAATCCCCATTAAAATCCCACCACAATTCTTCCCAGACCTTGAAAAGCAATAATCAAATTTGTATGGAAAAACAAAAGACCCAGAATAGCCAAAACAACCATGTTCAACAAAGCAATGTCCAGAGGCATTACCATACCTGACTTCAAGCTCTACAGTCCTGAAAACAGCTTGTTATTGGCACAAAAATAGACAGGTATACCAATGGAATCGATTTGAAAACCCTGATATTTACCCACACAAGTATGAACATCTGATCTTTGAGAAAAAAATCTAAAAATATACAATGGAATATAGAAAGCATTTTCAACAAATGGTGCTGTCATAACTGGAGGCTGGCATGTAGAAGAATGCAGACGGATCCATGTTTATTGCCATGTGCAAAACTTGAGTCCA
>NW_024433768.1:0-2138 GCF_017639785.1 Mesocricetus auratus | reverse complement strand
TGTAGGAATGAACCCCACAAAGCTATCCACCCAACAGGGCAGGGTCAAGGTAGATAAATGGAAGTGAAAGGAAAGGGGCTTCCCTTTTTCTCCTGGAAGCCAGCCACGCAACTAATGTGAGTATGACAATCCAGAGGCAGGAACCTGGATAGGAGAAGTTATTTCTAAAGGATTTAGGAGGAATCAGGATGAAATATGGCCTACCCAAGAGGAGATACCAAATTGGGTTGGGGAAGCAATCTCTAGAAGTTTCAAAAGACATCAAAACTTTAGATGTTTTAATTGTGGTAAAATGGGACATCTGAGTAGGAACTGTAGACAACGCATTCCTAAGAATAATGCTTCTACCAGGAATGTGTCAAACAGAAGGCCTCAACCTCCTGGTCTCTGCAGGAGGTGTGGAAAAGGTGAGCATTGGACCAATGAATGCTGGTCCACAAGAGATAGACAAGGTAGATCTTTAAAGCCAAAAAACGGGGATCAGGGGCTCAAACGAGCGACCAGAAAGAGAGATTATCTGGTCATTCCCAGTGACAGTGGAGGACAGCCTCTCTCAGGACAATTAGAAGATCCACTGCCCATTGTAAATAATACGGCACTGGATAATATATTAGCTCTAGAGGATGAATCAATTAGGTCAGGAGGAGATACAAAACATGTATTTTGACCAACTTCTATACAATATCATAGACCCAAGTTACCAATTAAGGTAAATCTTATGGTGATTAACAGCATCTTAGACACAGAAAGTGATGTCACTATCATTAATCAGAATTCCTGGCCCCCCCAACTGGGCTTTAAAAGAGGTTAATGTTCAATTCTTAGGTATTGGAACCCTATCTGAAGTTAAACAGAGCATTAGACGGATTGACGTTATTGGGCCAGAAGGACAGAGAGGAAGGTTAAAGCCATATGTTGCAGATATTGCTATAAACCTGGGGTCGTGATCTACTCCAGCAATGGAATACACAGATTAACATTCCTCCTGTATCAGCTAGGAATTGTAGACAAGCTCTTAGTGGTACAAAGAATATAGTAAGGCAGTACAGAAAACAGATGCCAACTGTACAAGCTGTACAGAAGCAGGATGCTAGTGCCAAACCAACAGAGCAACCAAAAGCTCTACCCTTAAAATGGCTGACAGATGAACCCGTCTGGGTGGGTCAATGGCCTATGACATCTGAGAAGTTAGAGGCTTTGGAGAAGTTATTTAAGGAACAGTTAGATGCTGCACATATTGAGGAATCAACTAGTGCATGGAATTCACCTGTTTTGTTGTCAAGAAGAAGTCTGGTAAGTGGAGAATGGTTACTGATCTTAGAGCCATCCACAAGGTAATTCAGCCTATGGGGTCTCTACAACCTGGGATGCCGTTACCTTCTCTAATTCCTAAGGATTGGGTGATTAAAGTTATAGACTTAAAATATTGCTTCTTCACCATACCGTTACAAGAAAACGACAGAGAAAAGTGCGCCTTCACAGTACCTACCTTTAATAATTCCCAATAGGTACAGAGATTCCAGTGGAAGGTATTACCTCAAGGTATGTTAAACAGCCCAACTTTGCGTCAATATTTTGTGAATAAACCTCTAGAATTAATTCGTAAAAAATTTCCACATTCGTTAATATATCTTTATATGGATGACATATTATTGTCTGATTCAAATAAGGATACTTTGGAAAAGATGTTTGAAGCAGTAAAAAAAACTTTGCCTCGCTGGGGATTACAAATTTCCCCAGAAAAAATACAAAGAGGAGATTCTATTAACTATTTAGGTTATAAAATAGATGCTAAGAAAATTAGACCGCAGAAAGTACAGATCAGAAGAGATCGTTACCGGACTCTTAATGATCTTCAAAAACTGTTAGGAGAAATCTCTCAATTACAGACAATTATCAGTGTAGAAGGGCATGATTTGAAACACCTAAAAATGCTTTAAAAGGAGATAAAGACCTAAACAGCCCACGAGTACTATCAGCTGAGGCTGAAAAAGAATTAGAATGGGTAGAAAAGAGAATATTAGAAGCATGGCTGGCTTCCAGGAGAAAAAGGGAAGCCCCTTTCCTTTCACTTACTTTTATCTACATTGACCCTGCCCTGTTGGGTGGATAGCTTTGTGGGGTTCACTCCTACAAGT
>NW_024433767.1:0-1801 GCF_017639785.1 Mesocricetus auratus | reverse complement strand
AAAAATTGGGGTAAATCCATGCATCTTATCAGACCACCATGCATTAAAATTAGAATTCAACAACAACACAAATTGCAGAAAACCTACAAACACATGAATTTTGAACAATGTACAATTGTACCATTCCTGGTTGAAATAAGAAATAAAAAAAGAAATTAAAGACTTCCTAGAATTCACTGACATTGAAGAAAAAACCTACCCAAACTTGAAAACAGTGCTAAGAGTGAAGTTTATAGCACTAACTGCCAAAGTGAAGAAACTGGATAATAGACACACTAGAGAATTAACAACACAACAGAAAGCTATAGAACACAAAGAATCAAACTCAGCCAGGAGGAATAGAAACCAGAAAATCATCAAGGTGAGGGCTGAACTCAGTAAACTAGAAACTAGGAAATCAATACGAAGACTCAATGCAATGAAGATTTGGTTTTTTAAGAAAATTGAAAAGTTAGAGGACAAACATTCACTGTTTGCAGATGATATGATAGTTTACATCAATGACCCAAAGAATTCTACTAGGGAACTCTTACAGCTGATTAACACCTTCAGCAAAGTGGTAGGCTACAAGATTAACTCAAGAAAATCAGTAGCCCTACTATATACAGATGATAAAAGGGCTGAGAAAGAAATCAGAGAAACAACACCCTTTACAATTGCCACAAACAACAGAAAATACCTTGGGGTAACGCTAACCAAACAAGTGAAATACCTGTATCACAAGAACTTTGAATCTTTAAAGAAAGAAATTAAAGAAGCCCTCAGAAAATGGAAAGATCTCCCATGCTCTTGGATAGGTAGGATCAATGTAGTAAAAATGGCAATCCTGCCAAAAGCAATCTACAGATTCAATGCAATCCCCATTAAAACCCCAGCACAATTCTTCAAAGACCTTGAAAGAACAATAATCAATTTTGTATGGAAAAACAAACGACCCAGGATAGCCAAAACAACCCTGTTCAACAAGGCAACGTCCAGAGGCATCACCATCCATGACCTCAAGCTATCCTATAGAGCTATAGTCCTGAAAACAGCTTGGTATTGGCACAAAAATAGACAGGTAGAACAATGGAATCAAATTGAAACCCGGGATATTAACCCACACACGTATGAACATCTGGTCTTTGACAAAGAAGCTAAAAATATGCAATGGAATAAAGAAAGCATCTTCAACAAATGGTGCTTGTATAACTGGAGACTGACATGTAGAAGAATGCGGATTGATCCGTGTTTATCTCCATGCACAAAACTTAAGTCCAAATGGATCAAAGAACTCAACATAAATCCAGCCACACTGAGCCTCTTAGAAGAGAAAGTGGGTGGTACCCTTGAACGAATTGTTACAAGAGACACCTTCCTGAAAATAACACCACTAGCACAGATAGTGAGATCAACAATTAATAAATGGGACCTCCTGAAACTGAGAAGGTTCTGTAAGGCAAAGGACACAGTCAGCAAGGCAAAAAGGCAGCCCACAGAATGGGAAAAAATATTCACTAATCCCACATCTGACAGAGGGTTGATCTCCAAAATTTACAACCAACTCAAGAAGGAAGTCTCCAAAACATCAAAGGACCCAATTAAAAAGTGGGCTGCAGAACTAAATAGCAAGTTTTTAATAGAGGAGTCTAAAATGGCTGAGAGGCACTTGAGAAAGTGCTCAACATCCTTAGCCATCCGGGAAATGCAAATCAAAACAAATCTGAGATACTATCTCACTCCTGTAAGAATGGATAAAATCAAAAACACCAACGACAATTTATGTTGGAGAGGATGTGGTGAAAGGGGGACACCCCTCCCT
>NW_024433766.1:0-77687 GCF_017639785.1 Mesocricetus auratus | reverse complement strand
GAGACAGTTCAACCCATCCACTTGCTTCCAAAGTTTCCTTTCCTTTCATTTTAAGCACTTTTTTACTGTCTCATGGACACAGGGGAGTTTCCTCTTTATGTGTTGACTTTTTTCTTTCTTTGATTCTTTCACTGTCTTACACAGGAGATTCTGCTCACTCTTTTAATCTGTAATCTTGGAGAAATATGTTCTTCTGGGTTTATTAGTTTTTAAATTTTATTAAATATTGTTTTTTAAAATTTTTATATCTTTGAATACTTTGCCAATGTGTTTGTGTGCCTGGTGCCTGCAGAGGTCAAAGGAGGATATGGATTCCCCCTCAACCAGTGCTGCAAACTATTGTAACCCAAAGAAAGGCCACTGGGTCCTGAAACAGAATACTACACAAAAGATGAAAGTAGCCTTAACCTCTCAGTCATTTCTCAAGTCACAGACACTCTTTTCAAAACAGTTTATTTTTATGTCATGTGTTTGAGTGCTTACCTTCCTCTATAAGTACGTTTCCTACATATGTACACGGTATCCACATACATTAGAAGAGGATATCTTGTCTAAGCCTACATATGGTTCTGAGCCAACATGTAGGCACTGGGAATTGATCCCATGGTCTTTACAAGAGCAATCAGAGTTCCTAACTGTTTAGTCATCTGTCCATCTCCCAAAGAAAAACATTAACACTAAGTGGTATGCAAATAAAATTATTATACAATTAAAATTTGAGTATAAAACCATTTCATTACAAAATAAAAGTTTATGAAGTTCTTATTCACATTCCTAGAGAAAATATTAGTGACTCTTCCCTATCCCAGGGCTTTCATGAATAGAAGCACCATAAGCACCATATACTCAGCAACCATAGCACATAGACACCTGACAATCCAATACATAATATGCACTTCCAGAAACCAACTACTGAAATATAAGTCAAAATTCTGAGACTTCATGACTCATTCCATGATGTTCTGGAGCTGTCAGGGGCTCACTCACACTAATCTTACATGTCAGTAAAGAAGCCAGGACTTACAATCCTCTAATTTCCTGAATTTTCTACAAATTTCTGACTATAATGGCCTGACTGTGCTCATCACTCTGCCCCTCCTGTTTAGAGAAAAGTGGAAAAACTATCAATACTTGCTGACTTTATACTTTGCCATTGAGGAGATCAATAAGGATGCCAGCCTGCTTCCCAATGTGACCTTGGGATTGCAACACTACAATGCCTTTAACTCTCACCACAGAACTTTAGAGGGTCTTCTGATGTGGCTGTCTGAAAGCAGTATAGTTTATTCCTAACTACAAATGGAAAACTCAACACAAAGCTCTTGGAATCATTGCAGGAATTAGGTCTGAATATTCTGCCGAAATTGGAACCCTTTTGGAGCTCTACAAAATTCCACAAGTAAGTTAGTAAATTTTTGATATCCACAGTCTTGTAGGATATATGAACAATAGAAAGCAGAATTATCTGTTTAATGCCTTTGATTTAAAATAGAAGTGAATGAATGAATGAATAAATGATCAATAGTGGAATGAATGTGATGAAAACATAAGCAGCAAATCCTTGGATTCCTAAGGAGATCACTTAGTAGTATTCATGATTCTATCTTCAATCTTTGGCAGGATGTAGTAGGATGATTCATAGATGAGTGCTGCTCAATAGTCATATAACTAACTGCCCAAGATAGGGTATAAAGATCTCATAGTTCATCCAGGGGTCAACAATGGACATACAGATGAAGAGAGTCAAAGACATGTAAGTAAATTTGGAACAAACTTCAAGGCCATCACTACTGAAAATGTTGCAAGGAATTTATATTTCAGGGAAACAGATCTCTGACTAGGACTCACAGGGGACATTCACTTAGAGACATAACCACAATAGGCTCTTATAAGGTGCTAATGAAGTTAAGCAACCACCCTCAGGCATCACTGCAAACTGAGAAAGCATTAGGTGAGCCCGATGCTTGGGAAATAATCAAGATTAGAAAAAGAGATAGTGTAACACTGACTCTTATCACTCAGTAAAACAATTCATATGTGTATTGCATCCTAATGTAAGAAATCATGAAATACATGATAATTTCTTTCTCACAGACTTGCATTGTACACTAAATTCTGGGTGATGACTTCATCAAAATTATCATTAGGGAAGGATGAGGCAAAAATACTTGGTGATGTCCCCCCAGATCTTCATACCTTTCTCTTTTCCTACCACAGGAGCTAAATCTAAAAACAAATATTAGATTCCTAAAGCTATAACTAATGTTCTGTTCCATTGATATTGGAGCAAGGGAAATCTGTAGCACCTTTCCAATGTATCATGAACAGAATATTTGTCACTTTTTGGCTGCTTCAGAACACTTAATAACTTTGTAGCCCGTACTATTTTGCAAAACCCATATTCTATCACATGATAAGGAAAAAAGCTCATCTCACAGAAGACATTCTCCTCATCAATATTCAGTTTCCTGATCCTCTTAGTTGAATAATGAACTCATTTCCACTCTAAAGATAATGACTCTGAATATCTATTGCTAGGGGACCCAGAATTAAGCACTGAGAGCTCAACACATACTTTAGAGTTCAGCTGATCACAGGTGACTATCTAAAGGTGATAGACCTCATTTAGCAAGGTGATGAAGTATACTGTCACCAAAGAAGCACATCTCATTAAATTTCTCTGCAAGATAATAAGGATTCCTGTCTTCTGAATGTGTTAGCTGTCCTCATTGCAGATTTCTTGTGTGAAGAGCTCTTTTCCTCACATTACAGCTTGAGGATTTTTTCCACAGCACTTCAATGTGTGATGTGTTTATTGGGTACCATTTCTCCTATGAACTGGTATATTGGATGACTCCCTGCAGCAATGTGTACTTCTAGCAAGAAAGTAATCACAGTCTTGACACATTACTGTCTCAATGAGATCTTTGCATAAATTTAGAAATCTTCCCCTGCAGTTATTTTCTTTTGCAGACAGCTGGTTAGTGTTAGTCTCCATGCAAAGAGACCTCTATTGACATATTCACAGACATCCAAGGACAAAAATTACAAAATGTCTGAATTTGTTGAGGCTTAGCTCTCAGAGAGATAGAGAAATAGAATGTCCTGTATTCACTGTGCCAACAGATAGGAAAGTATGCTCCCAAGCTAACCTAGAAAAAACTGTAAGGTAAATCCTTAACTCTTTGAACTTATTTTTACCTCATCCATAGAAGCAAGAAGTTTATTGCTTGTATTTACCCTGAGAGATAGCATAGAATGTAATCCTTGGAGCCAAAAGGTTCCTTTCATACAGCTACCATCTGCGGAAAGTGTTAACATGAACCAAAAACCCCATGATTTCTCTGTTTACATTTGGTACCTAGTTGTCCAACACTCCCTCCACTGACTGGAGAAAAGTGGCATTCTGAGGAAAAGATGATAATTGCATTGCTCCTGGTATTCACTGATTATAACTTTTGTCTTATATACCTAGTCACATTTAATAAAATAGTGAAGCACACATATTTACCTCATAGATTTCCTTAATGACTTAGTCTTTCTCTCTTAGTTAACCTCCCTTTCCTTTAATAAGTGCCTGGAAGCTTAAACTACTCTCACTCTGAGCCATTAAAAACATGACTATTGCATCTTTATCTGTTTGTATGACTCTGACAAACACTACTCTTGTACCTAGCTAGAGCCATCGAATTTCTGGTTATAAGTGTATATAAACTGGAAACTTTTATAACATGGCAGAAGAATAAAGAACATCACATCAGAATGTGTGTGAAGTTGCTATAGAAATCGTGTGTGTGTGTGTGTGTGTGTGTGTGTGTGTGTGTGTGTGTGTGTGTTGGATTCAGCTTTGGATTTTTAAATAAATTTTATTTAAATTATAAACAATCTTATTTTACATACCAATCCCAGTTCGCTTTCCCTTCTATCTTCCCATGCCCTCACCAGCCCCTAAACAGATCCTGCATCCAGGGAGGCTGAGGCCTACCATGAGGGATTATCAAATTCTGTCAAGTCATTTGTTACAGGGCCTAGGTCCTCCCCTGTGGATCTAGGCTGAGAGAGTATCCCTCCACGGGGAATGGAATCCCAAAATCCATTTGTGTACTAGGGATAGTGTTTCTACTGCCAGAGGCTGCATAGACTGCCCAGGCCTCCTAGCTGACACCCACATGCAGGGGCCCTGGTTTGGTCTTTAGCTAGTTGCACAGCTCTCAGACTGGGACCCAATAGTTCCCAATTGCTTAGGGCAGCTTTTTCTGTGGGTTTCCCCAGGATGGTCTTGACCCCTTTTTTATCATTCCTCCCTCACTACAATTGGGTTCCAAGAATTTGACTTAGTAATTAGCTGTGGTTCTATGCTTCTGTTTACATCAGCTACTGGATGATGGCTCTATGATGGCATTTACGGTAGCCATCAATCTCATTATGGGGCAAATGGCATTTAAGGTAGCCTCTCTGGTATTGCTGAGATTCTTAGTTGGGTTCATTCTTGTGTATCTCTGGACATTTCCCTAGTGCCAGATTTCTCTTTAACCTGTAATGGTTCCTTCTACTAAGGTATCTGTTTTCTTGGTCACTTCTATTCATCCCTGGACTCAATCATTCTGATCCTTCATGTTCTCCCCACTCCTTTCTCCACTCCTCCTTCTCCTAACTCCCTTCCCCCCCATGTACTCCCAATTGTTCAGGAGCTCTAGTCCCTTTCCCCTTCTATGGGGAACTATGTATGTATCTCATAGGGTTCTCATTGTTTCATAGCTTCTCTGGAAGTGTGAATTGTAAACATAAAACAAGTAGAAAAGACACTGAGAAATAAAATCAATAAAAGGAACCTCCTGAAACTGAGAAGCTTCTGTAAGGAAAAGGACACAGTCAGCAAGACAAAATGGCAGCCCACAAAATGTGAAAAGATATTCACCAACCCCACATCTGACAGAGGGTTGATTTCCAAAGTATACAATGAACTCGAGAAGATTGTCACCAATATACCAAATAATCCACTTAAAATTGGAACTAGACAGAGAATTCTCAATAGAGAAATCTAAAATGGCTGAAAGACACTTAACATAAGAAAGTACTCAACATCCTTAGCCATCAGGGAAATGCAAATCAAAACAGCTCTGAGACACCATCTTATACCCATCAGAATAGCTAAAATAAAAAATATCAATGACAGTTTAAGCTTTATAGGATGTGGAGAAAGGGGAAAACCTCCTCCATTGCTGGTGGTTTCTAGTAAAATTGTAAACAGTCTACCTCCAGACCCTGCAATCTTAGGAATATACTATAAGAATGCACATACATACAATAAGGACATCTACTCAACTATGTTCATAGAAGCATTATTTGTAATACCCAGAACCTGGAAGCAACATAGATGTTCCCTCATCCAAGAATGGATAAAGAAAATGTGGTACATTTAGGCAATTGATTACTACTCAGCAGAAAAAAAAACAATGAAATCTTGAAATTTGCAGGCAAACTGATGCAACCAGAAAAAACACACCTTGAGTGAGGTAACCCAGTCAAAGAAAGACAAAAATGGTATGTACTTACACATATATGGATATTAGACATAGATCAAAGGATTACTGTTGGAAATCTGGCTTTATGCTGACCCTGACCCCTGACAACTGGTGGGGCATGCACAGTGGTTTAGCCACATCATTGCTATGTCACTCTTTTTGAGTCTGTGTAAGAACTCAATACCATGCCAGTATGCATGAGCAAGCTTCCCGTTTTAGGTTAGCACCGCCACATGGTCCCCCCTTCTTCTCTCTTACTCTCTTCTCTCTTGTCTCTCTGCTCTCATCTATCTCATGTCTCTCTCTCTCTCTCTACCCCCTCACTCTACCAATGCTGTAATAAACTCTATGGTTAATGCACTCTCTATGACTCATGTTCCTTCCTGCCAGTGCCAGATCCATCTTGTGACTTTCTAAATTTAATATTAGACAAAAAACAGCAATTACTATACAAGTCTTTCAACCCCTCCTTCACTGCTAAGAAACATTTCACATTTGGTACCCAGGGTAGGGGTTGGAGCTGCTCTTAGTCCTAACAAACTAGAAACTCAAAATCACCTTTGTTTCTTTGCTTCTTCAGGTCACATATGGAATGTTTGATTCTTTGCTAAGTGATAAAAATACATTCCCATCTCTATACCAGATATCTCCTCAAGACAAAGCTCTGACCCAAGGGGTGATCTCTTTATTGCTCCACTTTGGCTGGAAGTGGGTGGGACTCATTGTGGCTGATGACCAAAAAGGAAAGGAGTTCCTCTCTGACCTGAAAGCAGAGGTTGTGTCAGAAGATATCTGTGTGGCTTTTACAGAACAAATCCCAGTTCTTAAGAAGTTTGACTTATATTTTCTGATGGGGCTCCTGAATTTGAAACAATATACAAAAGTAAATGTGCTTGTGTTCTATGGGGATATAGATGAAGTACTGTTTTTCTGCAGGATAAATGAAATGAGGGTTAAAAGAAAGAAGACATGGATCATGGCAAAGCCCCACTTTGTGTACTTACAGTCTGCATATTATGAGTGGATTGGTTTGATGTCCTCTTTTGAAGGTAGCTTATTATTTTCAAAGAAGAGAAACATCCCTGGCTTCAAGCAATTTGTTGACGCACTTACACCCTCCCAGTACCCAGGTGATATTTACTTCTATAAATTCTGGGTGGACAATTATTATTGCTCACCTCTTCCACTATGTGGAAGATATGAAATATGTCCACTCAATATATCTCTAAAGAATAAGCAGCAAAAAAGAATTGTGATGATCACTTCTGATCCCAGCATTTTCATATGGAATGCAGTGTATGCAGTGGCCCATGCCCTCCATGAAATGCTTTTGAGAAAAACAGAAATAGTATCTCACAAAGACACAAACAAGGAAAGGCTTCTACCGTGGCAGGTAAGTCTACCTCATAAAGAAAGGAGATATTGAGAACTTATATTATTAGTAGGGAAAAAGGAAACAGTTCAAAGGGAAAAAGGATGGACTAGGATACTTTATTAAATATAGAAATCAATTACAGAGGTATCTGGGAAGAATTCTGCTCTACAAAGCATCCTATATATCTCTTGCCATTCTTCTGTCCCTCTGTCCATGCCCCAAATAGGTACGTGAGATCTCCCCTACAATTCCCCTTTTAGTCTAGATAAAAGATTAGACATGATACAAAATTCAAACATATGCAGAATATATACATAGAAGATGACAAGCAAATTATATGCTACTTGTATCCTATCCTAAGTATATCTATCCCATGTAAACCCTAAAGCTATCTGAAAGAGATGCCCAAGTCTGAACACCTCCTTGAAATTCTGACCGTAAGTAATTTAAAACTAATCTTAACAGGTGTAAACTATCCTGCAATAGCAACAGTAGGGACAGGGGGTTTAGTATTCTCAAAATTACTTCCTGCTGAGATGAGATGATGACAACCTCATGGGATCCTGTGGTAAAATAATGTTAGTGTAATGAAAGTCTCACTCGCATTCAGTCTCTGTTGGCTGGAAAGGCTTCCTTGAAGGTCTTGACTGAAGTTCTAATGTTGATTAAAGCTCTTGTGTGAGGCTGTGGCCAGACTGTAGAAAGTGCACCATATCAGTTCATTGGTCTGGAGTTGTTTAGAGCGATGTAGTCCCAAATCGGTTTCAGAATGGAATTTGTCCGGTGGAGTCAATGATGTGGGGACCCATTTACTTTCTGGAGTTCTTTAAGATTGCTGTTAGGAAACTCCTTCTTCTCTGTGGAAAACTCAAACATTCATGTTAACAGAGAAATTTTCAACTGTTATATGTATGCATACCAGAAAATGCAACAATAAGGAAGATGGTAAATGTGAAGGCATTTAGACTTTCAGAGAAAGAATAGAGTACAAACAGATGATAGTCCCTCGATTTTGTTTTCTCCTGTCTTACATCAATGGCTCCTTGATATGCTACAGAAATTCTGAATTTTATTTTAACGACATGCTTGGATTCAGAGGAGGATAACCAAATTCAACTCCAAAGCCAGCTTCAGTTTAAACGAATTGGGACTAAAAGAGCATTTGGAAATAAAGAGAAATACATATTATAAGTACAATGTTAAGAGAATTAGGCATTAATACCAAACATTAGATTCTTGTTTGCTTGATGGTCCTTTGAGTAGCCATCCTCTCTTCTTCAGGTACCCACACATTCAGTATTTTCTCACTGTTTGGAGATGGGTTTTCCCATGAAGACTAAAACAAAACACTTCTTTTTCCCTTCTTTTTCTCGTTATGTATAGTAGAGTATGACTTTTTGGATGAGCTGTCATCTTTCCTCTTCCTAAGGTTTCTCCTGTTTGATCGAATCTTGATCAGCTTTGATGGAATCCAAACCTTTTCTTCTCCTGTGGTTTCAAAGGCGAAATCCCTTCCCCAATGTAACACATATTCTGGTTGCCAAACTGAGGTCATAAAATACTTAAAATACACTGGCTGATTTAATTCAGAAGTTTTTTCTCTAGTCCTGTGTCTTTCTACAGCTGTTTGTTCTTTCTCATTAGCATTATTAGAGTTCAATGTTAGCAAAGCATTACGTAATCTGTGTATGGGGGTCTTTGTTCCCCCTGGCTGTTTATGAAGCATGTCTTTTAAGATGTGTTTAGATCTCTCAACCACTGCTTGTGCTGTAGGATTGTAAGGTATACCAGTTACATGTTTTATGTTATAATATTTGAAAAACTGTTCCAATTTGCTGGAGACATATGCTGGAACATTGTCAGTTTTTATTTGTGCAGGTATACCCACAACTTCCATCACCTCTAAGCTTCTAACACACTTCCTATTAATCCTAGAGGATCTGGAAGACCTGTGTGGTATCTAATATGTGTTACATATATAGGATGAGTTCTATTTCTGATAGTTTCCTGTAATTGTATAAACAATGAGGTTAATTCTGTGCCATCAGGAACAAATTCTGCAGTTTCAATGTGTAAGACTCTCTCTGCATACTGAGAATCTGTAAATACATTAAGAGACTCTGTAAAATACACAAGTACCATGAGAATGGCGTACAACTCAGCCTTTTGTTCAGAGTTGTAAGGGCTTTGAACTACTTTACTTAGATTTCCTGATTTATAACCTGCCTTACTTGACTGTTTTGCATCAGTGTAGAGTGTAAAAACTCTAGAGATTGGTGTTTTCTTATAAATGTGGAAGGATCCAAATTGTTTTCCTTATGAATTTTATTTTCTCCATTTTGAGTTGATTGTTACTAATAATTCCAGAAAAGTCACAGCAAGCCAATCTCCAATATTCTTTATCCTTCCATAAAGAGGAAATTTCCTCATTTGTTCAATGTACAATAATCATTGCTCGGTTCCTTCCAGTCAGTTGATGAAGCCTTAACCTATCTTTGAATGTCAAATCAGAGATCATTTCTATGTATGTCTTTAGTTTTTATTTTGGTTAAGTGGGGGAAATACACATTCAAGTAAGATATCTTCCCTCTGCATTAAAATTCCTGAGGGGTATTCTCTAGATGGCAGAATTACCAGAATGCAGTCCAGTTTGCAATCCCCATGGTCCACATTATTTCTAATATTCCTTTTTCTACTCAAACTCACAGAGATCCAAATGTTTTTGCACAAAATCCTGGCAAAAAGTAGGACTATTCAACAGTCCTTGTGACAAACCCTTCTATTGAAATTCTAATTGGTTGTGAATTGTTATAGGTAGGATCTATGAAAGCAAATTTTTCCCTATCTATTTCTTGTAAAGTTATAGTGAAGAAGAAATCTTTTAGATCAGTTATTATAACTGGCCACCCTTTAAGTATCAGAGAAGTTAAAGACATCCCAAGCTGGAGAGAGCCCAGAAGCTGAATAACTTTATTGATATCTATCAGATCAGTAAACGTTCTCTATTTACTAGACTTCTTTTTGATAACAAATACAGGAGAATTCCACAGACTTGTGGATTCTTCAAAATGTCCAGCATTTACCTGTTCCTGAACCGGCTTGTCTAAAGCCTCTAGCTTACCCAGACAGGTTCATTTGTTAGCCATTTTAAGGGTAGTGTTTTGGTTTCTCTCTACGTGTGGCACTAGCATCCTGTTTCTGTGCAGCCTGTATGTTTGACATATGTTTACTATAGTGACTTACATTATTTTTACTATAACCAAGAGCTTGTTTATGATTCATATCTGATACAGCAGGAATGTTAATCTGGGTAATCCATTGTTGCAGTAAATCATGACCCCAAAGATTTACAGGAATATCTGTGACATATGGCCTCAGTCTTCCTCTTTGTCCTTCTTGCCCTATACATCCAACACATCTCATTCTTTGTTTTACTTGTGATAGCATTCTAATCCCTAAGTAATGAACATTTACTTCTTGTAGGGGCCATTTTTTAGGCCAAGATTCTTAAGTTAATATAGTAACATTTGCTCCCATTTCCACCTAGCCTGTCAACATAGTGTTATTCATCTGCACTCTTAATTTTGGTCTTTGGTCATTTATAGAAGTCTGCCAAAATATGAGTATTTTTTGTTTTGTTCAGCATCGATTGGTTCATCCCCAGTTACTAATCTGTCATCCACAGTGCTATTAGTCTTTACAATAGGCAGTGGATCTTCTAATTATTCTGGGAGAAACTGTCATCCAGAGTGACTGGGAATGACCAGACCACTTTTGACATGGGGGTCTTTGAGAGACCCCCTGGGATGTTTCCCAATTTTAAAGGCTTACCTCGCCGGTCTGTGTTCGCTCTACATTCACTGGCCCAGTTTTTGTCTTTGCTACATCTCCTACATAACCCAGAAGCCTGAGGCCTTTTGTTTTAATCATTCCTAGGAGGAGCAATATCTCTAGGAATGGTTTGCCTACAATTTCTTTTCAGATGTCCTATTCTACCACAGTTAAAACATCTGGTATTTCGATTTCTGCTTAAATTTCTGGTGATTGCTTCTCCTAATCAAGTTTCTATGTCCTCGCAGTTAAGGCATTTGGCATCTTGGTGCCTCTTTACAACCTTAGAAATTGCTTCTCCTACCCAAGTTCCTATATCTTGACAATTTTACTCAATGATTGCTGCATGTAAGACCCATTCGTCCAGTGGCGCTGATCTAATTTTCAGTGGCCAAAGTATTTGTTTACATTGTGGCTTAGTATTTCATGAGCTAGAGACTCTATAAGGATTCTTCTAGGATCTGTGTCATATATTTGTAATTCTATTGCTATGGACAGTCTTTTCAAAAATTGAGTGAACTTTTCTCTTGGACATTATATTGCTTTGTATACTGTTCAATATTTTCTCCTGGTTCATGAACCTTACTCAAAGCATTCAGAGCTACTCTATAGCATAAAGATAGGATATTTTGTGCCATTTAGGCTGGACTTGTAGATCAGCATAGTCACCCTCACCCAGGATTTTATCTTGGGAAGCCTCATAACGTTTCTTTAGGCCTTGAATTTAAAGAGCCTTCATTTCCTCCCTCCACAAATCTCTCCATTGTATTTTAGATGAATTGTCTAACACCACTGAAATCAAGTGACTCCAATCTTTTGGTGTTATTCAATTTATGCTTGCCTAAGAGTTCAGCAATTCCCTGACATAGAGGCTATGGACCCCATAGGAAACAATGGCTTGCTTAATCCCCTTTAGGTCCTTCATCTGTATTGGCTCCAAATGATGTGATGGAACCTTCATGGTGCCTCTTTGTTGCTGGCCTTTCAGTCATAGCTACTGGGAAGGTCATAGGAGAAGGCCTAACAACCTTAGGAAGGTCTCTGATGTGTCTTGTAGGTATATCCCTTCCATGGCCTGCAGCTAGTAATGGTGAATATGATGTATTAGATTGTAACTCATCTAAGCCTTGCAGCCTCATGACCATCGTGTCTCTCAGTTATTGAATTCTCTGGGTTAGAAATTTTTCTAAGGTCCTCACAGAATCTGCCTGTTCCTTGAATTCCTCATTTACGTGCGATTCCAATCATTGAATAATCTCATCCCTAGAGACCTGAATGGCATATAAGTTGTCTTCTATGAACTGTGTTGTGTCTGCTAGACAACCTTTATTGTCAGACATGAAATGAATTGTTCCCTGACTTCTTAATAGCTTCCTCCTGATTCGATTCTATTTTGGCCATAAGGACAGGGGACATGGAATCAAGTGTGGCTTATAAGTTGTTATGTTTATTTTCCAATTCATCTACTCTGTTAGTCACTTCCTCATTGACCTGAAGATTTTGAATTTTTGATGCTAATTTTTAATCATTTGTACAATTTCCCTGATATCTGCTTTATTATTAATGAATGTATTCCATATATGAGGAAGCTAATCATGAGCATCAGACGCAAATACATTTGGAACATATCATAATTGTCTTCCAATATGTTATCCATGACATTGGTAATTAGATCTCTGATGTTATGCATTGTTAGATTATCTGCCATGGTAGAAAGCAAATAATTTTACCATCAATTTTAAGTTGCCAACTTACCTCCAAAATTTTTGGGGTTAAGGAGAGGATTTTTACCTAGTGTTAGTGTCCTTGGCAAGCAGATTGCACAGTTGTACGGCCAAACACAGTTCCTTTGTGGAAGATCAGTGTTCCCAAAAGGTACCTGAAATCCCAAGCAGTTATAAAGAAAATTGTAAGCCTGAATATGTTTTAAAAAAAAGGTGGGGATGGGGAAAGTGATGTGCAGCTAAGCTGAGGCTGAGCTGCAGCCTGTGGTGGTGATGGCAGCAATGGCAGCGTCAGCAATGGTGGTGGCGGTAGCTGACCAGTGGCCTGTAGCAGCAATGACAATGATGGTAGCGCTTGCAGCAGCAGTATTTCTGCACTCAGGGATGGGCCTTGACCTGGGACTGGAGCCAATGTGGTACCTGGGTTGGGTGATCCTAGTGGGCACCAGCGCACTAGGGCTGCTGCTGTACCTTCTACTTGGCTACAGCCAGGCTGCGACTTGTGTTGGTGCCTGCAAGCAACAGAGGAACCCACCCCACAAGCAGGAGGACGTGGCACAAGTGGCGGTATTCTTCAAGCTCTTTGAGGTTTGGGGCTTGTTGGGTTGATGAAGTAAAAGTGTTGATGCAGCAAGAATTGGCCCCTTTCAATGGTCCCTTGGTGGCTCTGTGGTGGTGGGCAGCAATGGGACCCAGGAGGGCAGATGAGTATCGAATGAGTTTTAAAACTCCCAGCAACCCAGGAGGGACTTCTGGGATGTGAAAGAGCACGGGAGCCATGCAAACTTCGAGGAGGCTGCTGTTTTCCCCAGCAGGTAGCCCAGCACAGGAGCTGGGACCAGCAGTTGCTGAACCAGTGAACACTAGTGTGGGGGACTACTTGAACTTAATTCCCCACAACTCTGACACCAGCTGAAAAGGAAACAGTGCAAACGGGAAAAGAGGGATCTAGGATACTTTATTAAATATAGAAACCACTTATAGGGGAAGCTGGGAAGTGCTCTGCTCTTGGGAGCATGGCCAGCATCCAAGAGAGATTTTACTCTCTTTGTCCTATATATCTCTTGCCTTTCTCAGGTCCCTCTGTCCACTCCCCTAATGGGCGTGGCCAGTATATGTAGTACATGAGCTCTCACCTACAAGAAGGTACTTCACTGAGGTCAAACACACAACATATTTTCATATTATATTTAAAATAATAAGGCAAAACAATGACTTCGAGGATCCAACCCCCAGTCAGCACCAGAGTAAATAAGGAAATCCATGAAGGTGTGGGGGAGCTAAGAAAGATACTTAATGTGAGGTTTACTAGACGTTTCTGTCTGAGGGGGAAAACAAGGAAACAGAGACGCTTTCTGAGGATAACTTTCTCTTCATCTTTTAAAAAATCCTCTCTGAAAAGTCTGTCTCTCCCAGAGCTCTATGCAGCAGATTTTCTCTAATTGGTAACATCGTTTTCTTTTCTCTCTCCTTTTCTCTCTATGGCCCCCTTTTGCTACTATATTTCTCTCCATTGACCCTCCTGTCTGTTGCCTCTGCTGCCTCTGCCCTCTGCCTCATTCTCTGCCTCTGCCTTCTGCTTCACTCACAGCCAAACTCTGGACAATTATATTTTATTTTTCAGGACCCAACCCATATTCATAATGCATGTAAAGTCACATAGCTTCCCTCAGACTAGGAATGTCTCATTTACCCATGCATGTAGCACTTTCCCATATAGAAAATGACTTTGGATATCAAGACTTAACAATTACAATTAATTAGCTGGACATTGAGATGTAGGGAGCTAATAGAGACTAAATTTGCCTTGATCTCTGACCTGGAATCAGTAAAACAACACCTGAGAAAGTGACTTAGTGTATTTGTCTGTAGGGGCAGCCAGATATTTGTCTCTAGGGGCAATCAACCTGCTTTGAATCTGCTCTGAAGTCAAAACTGGCTATCTTTCTAAAAGTCTGTCTTTGTTTTGTGACTGAGAGTCCAATGTCAGTCTGAGTAATGAATAATATCCAAGTATTTTTCTATTCATCAAAATTATATACCTTATGAACCATCTTCCTGACTATCCACAGCTATCTTTGTGCCCAGTAGATGGAATATTTTCATGAAGTAAACTCATAAGCCCTGTTACTATATCCAAATTTGTTATTAGGTAAGAAATGAAGCAACTCATGAGAGAAATTACAGACAGGAGCACCTGGTTTTCACTGCCAGTGATCCCATGGCCTTTACAAGTAGGGCTCACAACTGTTTGTAACTTTATTCTAAGGAATGTGGACACATTCTTCTGCCCTCTAAAAGCATTAGATATGCTACTTGAGAGAATACATATGTTACACAGATGAGAAAAACCCAGAGACAGATATTGAGGTTCAAGCTGAAGATCAGAAAAACAAAGCAGCCAACAACTAGAGAGTATTTACCTCTATCAAGGCTGGGGCGATTCTCTCCTCAGCACGACTGCAGACTGAATATACTGCAGTCCTTTCTTTCTTTTTTTTTTTTTGGTTTTTTAGTTCTTTGAGACAGAGTTTCTCTGTATTGTTTTTGAGCCTGTCCTGGAACTTGCTAGGTAGACCAGGCTGGTCTCGAACTCACAGAGATCTGCTTGCCTCTGCTTCCTGCGTGCTGGGATGAAAGGTGTGCATCACCACCACCCGGCTGCAGTCCTTTCTCTACCCACCGTTTTCATCTCTTGTGTGCTGAGATTAAAGCCATGTGTCACCACCGCCCAGCTTCTATTGCTAACAGGTGTAGCTGCTAAGATTAAAGGTGTAACACCACCTTCTGGCCTCTATGTCTGTGGCTAGCTTTGCACTCTGATCTTCAGGAAAGCTTTATTAAATCAAATAAAATATCACCACATTTCCCCTTATGGTTAATAGAAGAAAAACTATATTGAATAAGTAAATAAATATCTGCAATATGTAGGCAATATATAAGCACCTAAATAACATCCACTCCATCTGCATTTGACAAATTCAGAGAAAATACTCAATTATCTAACCTACCTTGATGAGTTCAAATGGTTGAACCTAATTCAATTTCTATTCTAATTTGTGTCTTCAAATTATCTTGTAATGTCTATCAACCTTTTACACTTTACACCTTTTAGTGAGTTTCTTTACCTAGTCTGGTAAACAATGAAAAGTTATAACGATGACTACGAAGTCTTCAACTCCCTCAGAGACCTGAGAAGAAAATAATATTAACTGAGTAAGCAGGAAGTGCAAACAAGCAACTTCCAAAAAATGTGAGAAATAACAAAAAACAGCTGTCTGCCTTGATAGGTTCCCAAGGGTCCTCTGTAAATTTGGGGAGTCCATGTTTTATATACAGGCCTAGAATATTCGATAGAAGTTTCTATGAAGAAGAATTTTTGAAGGGCTGTCCCACCTTGTCTTTGCAAGTTTTGGCAGTCACTCGTTTGTATCCTGTTATCCATGCAGTTCACCCAAGAGCACTTTCTTGCCCAGTGACTTACTTTTGCCACTAAGAAAGTAAACTCCATGCAGAGTTTCTTCAAAGCCCATCATCTTCTCTTAAGTAGATTGGTGCTGCCAGGAGCAGACATGTCTCATTGTCCAAAAAAAAAAATAAAAACAACTCAAGAACAAAATATCTTAATTGCCACATTATGTAGATATCTGAAGTGTTTGGAGATGACATGCCTATTTAAAATAAATCTGTGTTTGACCTTGTAAACATACCAAATGTGACTACATATTTAATTGTAATAGGTGACTAATTATTAACCCACATTTTCTTATTATCCTAAAAAGTTAATAATAATAATAACTTTAAAGAACTAGAAATTTGCATTACATTTTAAATGAGCTGTATAGGTACAAACCTTGAATAAGATTAAAAACATATGTACAGTATGTTTTAACAAAATTAATCTCAAATTTGTATCAATTCTAAAATTTGAATACAATATATAAAAGTATAATTCAATGTAAAATATTTAAACTAGTAGTTGCTTTTTAGAAGTAGATACAGTAAGCTTCCTTTTTATCTTATTATGTCTGTATCAACATTTTTTCTTTTCAAAAGAAAAACCTTCATTCTAATTTCCTTTGTTTACTTTTTCCCTGACCATTACCAATAGCAACTTGTAAACAATCCCCATAAACAATGACAAATATCCATAACCCAATGAATGATCCAAAACCACCAACTCCATTGCTTTGGGATGTGGACATTATGTTCTTAAATTGTTTCCTGCTCTCTGGGGGTGATGGCATCTTTAGGGGATCCTATAAAGGAAATTTATGGTTAATTGTCAAGTTCTGTGAGTGGTAGCTCTATTATTTGTAGTCCAGTATCTGTGTAATCTGAAAGCGCAAGAGTTGTCTCAAGTCCTGGAGAGAATAGTGTATGAGGCTGGATCATCTCAGCTAGCCACCTTGAAATTGTTCTGAGCAGTTTGTAGTCCAAGGCCAATTTTTAGTTGGTGTTTTTCAACTTACGGATATTATCATAGCCATGGTAGAATCATCATGGTGGAGCCCCATTCTGTTGGAGAGACTTCAAAGTTAATTGTTAGGTGTTGTCATTGTTCAATGCAGAAAATTGCTTGAGACTCAAGACCAACATCATGTATAGCAATGTAGATGAAACCCTTTTGATAAACTAGTTAGTACACTATATGACCATTAATGTCATGACTAAATATTAAAAACACATACATACATGTCTTATAAAGTTTTAGATAACATAAATCAAGAAAAGTTTTAATGAGTCCAAAATAAAACCAAAGAACTATGAGATTAGTATCAATACAGTAGTGCCTTAATTTTTGTTTTTCTTCTGTTCCATATCATGGGAGACAGATATTTTGCTTCAATGAGACTTCTTAGATTTAGAGAAGGAAAGAACCACACTCCCAACACCAAAGTGTGGTTTAATCTTTAATTTAACTGGGACTACAAGAGGAACCTTTTTATTACATATCTGTAGAGAAAACCAGAAATAAATATTTGGGAAGATTTATGAAATTTTATATTGTTGGAAATGTGATTTACTCTTTTTCTTGGAACTTTTTTTTCCTAGATGATTTTTCATTTTTCTTCAGATGTCTCATCTTTCCATTATTCTTTGGCTTTACTAGCCAGATGCCTTCATTCTCCTGAAAAGGCAAAAAATATCTTTGCCCAACACTAATTTTGGGGAGGTTCTTTTCTTTTTTAGATTTTTAAATTAGAAACAGATGATGCTGAGGTTGCTTCATATGTCATTCCCAGGTCCCTCTCCCTCCCCTCTACACATTCCCCCAACAATCCCACCAGCCCCCACCCAATTCCCACTCCATTACCCTCAGGGAGGGTAAGGCCCTCTATGTGAGATATCCAGAGTCTGTCATTTGATTCAGTGAAGGGCCTAGGCACTCCCCGAAGATTCCAGAATGAGAGAGCATCCCTCATTGTGGGATGGACAACCAAATTCCTTCTGTATGCCAGGGATAAATACTGATCTACTACCCAAGGCCCCATAGATTGCCTAGCCTCCTCACTGATAAGCACATTAGAGGGTCTCTATCAGTCCCATGCTCACCTCCAAGCCATCAGTCTAGGTTCTAAGAGCTCCCCATTGTTCAGGTCAGCAGTTTATGTGGGTGAAATAAGCCCAGTCTTGACCCATTTACTCATCACTCCTGCCTCTCTGTCACTGGGTTCCAGGAGTTCAATTCAGTGTTTAGCTTTGGCTGTCTGCCTCTGCTTCCATCAGTCATTGGTTGAAGGTTCTAGAATGGCATATAAGGAAGTAGTAGAACTCATTATTAGGGAGGGGCATTTAAGGTAGTCTCTTCACTATTGCATAGTTTGCTAGTTTGTGTCATCCATGTAGATCTCTGAAAATCTCACTAGTGCCAAATCTCTCCTCAAACGTATAATGACTACCTCTATTATGGTATCTCTCATTCTGCTCTCTTCTATTCTTCCCCTGACTCAAACTTCCTGGTTCACCATTCATCCCCTCCCCTTTTCTTCTCTCCCTCTTTTTCCCAGCTCTCTCTCCTCTTCCCCCATGCTGCAAATCTACTAAGGAGATCTTGCCTCATTCCCCTTCCTGGGGTAACATGCATATCACTCTTAGGGTCCTCCCTGTTTCCCAGAATCTCTGCCAGTGGGATTGTATGCTGGCACTCCCCTGATTCATGTCTAAAATCATATATATGAGTGAATACATACCATGTTTGTCTTTTTGTGACTGGATTACCTCACTCAGTGATATCCAGTTGCCTGCCAATTTCAAGATTCCATTTTTTTCTGCTGAATAATACTCCATTGTGTAAATGTACCACCTTTTCTCTATTCACTCTTCAGTTGAGGGGAATCTAGGTTGCTTCTAGATTCTGACTATTATAAATAATGCTGCTATGAATAAAGTAGGACAGACATCCTTGTTGTATGAATGTGCATCTTTTGGGTATATTTTTAAGAGTGGAAATGCTGGGTCTTGTAGTAGACTGATTCTTATTTTCCTAAGGAATCTTCATACTGATTTCCAAAGAGTTTGTACATGTTGGCACTCCCACAAGCAGTGGAGGACTGTTCCCCTTTCTCCACATCCTCTCCAGGATAAACTCTCATTGGTGTTTTTGATTTTAGCCATTCTGGCATGAGCAAGTTGGTATCTCAGTGTTGTTTTGATTTGCATGTCCCTGATGGCTAGGGATATTGAGCACTTTCTTAAGTGTCTCTCAGCCATTTAGACTCCTCTATTGAGAGTTCTCTATTTAGCTCTCTAGCCCACTTTATAATTGGATACGTTGATGTTTGGAGACCTCCCTCTCGATTTCTTTGTAAATTTTGGAGATCAGCTCTCTGTCAGATGTGGGGTATGTGAATATCTATTCCCATTATTGAGGTTGCCTTTTAGTCTTGTTGACTGTGTCCTTTGCCTTACAGAAAATTCTCATGTTTCAGGATGTCCCATGTATTGTCGACCTTAGTGTCTGTGCTACTGGTGTTATTTTCAGGAAGCGTTCTCCTGTACCAATTCGTTCAAGAGTACCTCCCATTTTCTCTTCTAACAGGTTCAGTGTGACTGGATTTATGTTGGGGTCTTTGAACCATTTGGACTTAAATTTTGTGCATGGTGATAGATATGGATCTATCCACAGGCTTCCACATGCCATCATCCAGTTCTGCCAGCATCGTTTGTTGAAGATGCTTTCTTTTTCCAGTGTATAATTTTGGCATCTTTGTGGAATACCAGGTGTTCATACATGCATGGGTACATGTCAGGAGTGTTCAATTTGATTCCACTGATCTAACTGTCTATATTTCTACCAATAGTTTTGGCAAGCTATATCTCATCAAATAAAGCATTTGTTAGTGTTATAGGTTAGTTCAGGTTAAATGTACATGCTGCTTGATGAACTGTCATCTCTTCTAATTGAAAGGTCTCTCTTATTCAAATAAATTATTTATCAATTTTGATGGTATTCATAGCTTTACTTCTCCTCTTTAAACAATAGCAAAACCCCTACCCATCCTATCATGTATCCTGGTTTCCTTTCTGAGATCAACACATCTTTAAAGTATACTGGCTGATTTAATTCCATAGCTTTTTCTATTATCCAATGTCTCTCTACAGCTTTTGTTCCTTTTTCATTTGCATTAAAAATTTCAAAATTAATAAAGCATTATGTAAACATTTCTGTGTGTCTTTATTATCCCTTTATTTTATTTAGCCTATCCTTTGGAGTTTCATTTGATCCATCTATAACCAACTGCCCTATAGGATTGTATGATATACCAATAGTATGCTTAGTATTATAATAAGCAAAAAACTGTTTCATTTTCTTAGGGTTGTATACTGAAGTATTGGCTGTCTTTATTTGAACAGGTATACACATGGTGGACATAGCTTCTAGTAAATATGTAATTACTGAACCAGCCTTTTCCAAACTCAAAGAAGGTGCCCATTGAAAACCTGAATAGGTATCAATGGAATGGTATACATATTTTAGTTTTCCAAGTCTTGCAAAATGTAACACATTCATCTCCCAGATTTCATTCCTTTGAGTACCCTTTGGGATTACTTCCTGCAGGTAGTAGAATTGGTTGTATAAAGAACATGTAGAACATTTCTTAATAATTTCCATGGCTTGTTGACATCTGATGAAAAAGTCCTTTTTCAAACATTTGCTATTTACATGCTTTTAAATGAAATTCTCAGGCCTATAGAACATTTCCTATCAATAGTTGACAATTTCATCATTAACTTGTCCTAGAGGACCTGGTAGACCCATATGGGATAAGATGTGTGTTAGACATATTGGATGATTCTTATTTCTAATTATGTCTTCTAACTGAATAAATAATAAAGTCAATTCTGTATCACCTTGTATAAGTTCATTGGTTTCAACATGCAAAATAACTCTTTCTGAATATTGCAAAACAGTAACTGTTGAGAGATTCTGTAAAATCCATTAACACCATGAGAATAGCATAATTCTGACTTTTGGATAGAATTATAAGGACTTAGTGCCATTTTACTTAAGTTTTTCATTTGTTACCTGCCTTTCCAGATTTATTTGCATCAGTATAGAATGTAGGGGCTCCAGTTATTGGTACTTCTATTACAATGTGAGGGAAGATTCAGTTAGCTCTCTTTATAATTTGAATTCTCTTGCTTTTGGAGTATTTACTGTTAATCTCTCCCCAGACAATTACTGTACCTGCTTTCTAGGGTTCACTTTCTGCCCATAATTAGGCAATCTCATCTTTATTAAAAGGCATCATAATTTCTGCCGAGTCTATTCCTACTAACTGATGAAGTCTCAGTTTTCATTTTAGAATTAACTCAAAGATATTTTGCACATAATTTTTAATAGTTTACTCAGTTTATGTTGTAAATACATCCATTTAATGATAATATCTTCTGTCTGCATTAAAATTCCTGTAAGGGAATGCTTGGAGGTTAATATGACCAGAATGCAGTGAAGCTTCAGATCTACTTCAATCCGTGTGTGCAATCTAAAATTTCTCTTGCAACAAAGTCAATTCTCTTCTCAGCTTCAGCTTTTAATTTATTGACACCAATTAATATGCATTTTCATGAATTTGGAGCTTTGCATAAACTCCTCCTAATATTATTGTGTCTGTACACCTATTAACCTAACTAACCATACACATATGTGTTCATTGTCTGCCATAAGGAAGATGAATATCTTAGCACCTATAAAATCATAGATATAGTGTTGCTTCCATTTTTACTTCAGGTTCACTCTTAAAACATTAATATTTTCTAATTATAGACATTTTACTTATATTGGGAAGAGACACAAGCCTTGATCCCACTAAGAACATGGTGCACACTGTACTATGTTCTGCCCCTCAGATAAAATTTATATTTAGGCTCAGCTACTCCTATATTAATTTCATGGGGGAGAAAAGTTCATCTCACTGGAACGACTGGGGAGACAATTGCTCAAATGAAGCCTCATTGAAAAGAAATCCAGTGTAGGGAGAGAGGAAGAAGCTTGCTCTTAGGGAACACCAGTGAGAAATTTGTATGCACAACTCTTACCCAAATGATGTCTCTCTTCAGCTTCATCCATTTCTGAGGAAAGTCCAATTTACAAATGCTGCTGGAGATCAAATATGCTTTGATGAGAAGAATCATGTGAAAAAGTATGATATACAAAACTTTGTGGGATATGTTAATGATGATCCATTTGTAGTTAAAATAGGAGAGTTTGTCTCCAAGAGTCCACAAGATCAAGGCTTGTTCATCAATGAAGTTCTGATCAAATGGCCAAGCACCTTCAATCAGGTCAGGTTGAATATCAGCATTTAATGTATCATCAAATATCTAAAAAGAGTTATGATGACTGTATGATACCTCCTTGAAATTTTAAAGTAACTTAGAGAGTCTAAGATTTTAGCTGTGTTGTGAGCTAGTGGGTGCATTCTCATGCATGTGTTTGTTGAGGCCACAGTCAGCACTAGTTAGATTCCTCAGTTGTGCTCATCTTACTATTGGCATGATCTCAATCTCTCTGGATGCCAAGTTTCAGCTTTATCTGTACTCACTGGACAGCATGCTCAGGCATTCTCCCAGTCTCCATGACCACCATATTGGAATTACAGACACACAGTTTTGCACATGACTTTTCTCTATTTCCCTTCTGCAAGATCAAGTTCAGGACCTCATAGCTTATGCAGCAAGCACATTAAATATTGAGCTATCTCTTTAGTTTAGTTTAATATCTTTGTTTGGTTTTTATGAGACAAGGTTTCTCTGTATTGTTTTTGAGGCTGTTGGTCCAGCCAGCCTCTAACTCACAGAGATCCACCTGCCTCTGCCTCCCGAGTGCTGGGATTAAAGGCATGTGCCACCACTGCCCGGCTTAGTTTAATATCTTTAATTCAGAAATAAATCAATCTTCTGAATTTCACTATGATATATTTATATATTATGTACATATATATCCAAAAGCAAACACATATTTTCAGCTAATTCCTGTAAATAGAATTAGTTTGAATTGAATTTGAATTTCTGTGTGTTCATTCAAGCTGCAGTGAATGACTAAATCAGTGTTCGTGGCTTTATATAAGGTGTGTGTGTGTGTGTGTGTGTTTCTGTGTTCATGTACATGAACACAGTTGTGTACATACATATACATAAGCTTATTATACATGTATGCTGATGCTCAATTCATCCCTCATTTAACACAGCTCATACACAAACATGTCCATAGTCCTTATAACAAAAAATAAATCATGGATTTTTATACAAATCATCTCTATAACCAAAGTTTGTGAACTGTCTGATTTTTATTCTGGGAGATGAACTCGGGTTTCTCTGTGACAGCAGTATACACTCTTAAATGCTGAGCCAGTTCTACAGTGTATGGTTGTGACTACAGGCTAGGGAAGGTAAAGAAACAGATAAGCAAGAGTGACTTAGTTTCTGTCTCACTTCAACTGTTCCACAATTCATACAAGGAAGGAGTTCTGCTTGCTATTTCACAGGAGGGAATATTCAGTTGTTAAAGAAATTTCACAAAGCTAGCAGAAATTAGTCCCGGTTTAATTACCATAAAGACACTGAAATTTTAGTTTCGTATCTGGAAGTATGCTAACTTCCACCCTACACACACACACTTCATATAGAGAATTCACAGTGCCACATTAACTTCATACAACTTTGACAGTCTAAGTGAAGTTTAAAATGTTTAGCTTAAAAATATTCAAGCCTGTAACTTATGTGAAAAATTATAATGAGCTTTTCTGTGTGTCCCTCAGACTCCTCAATCTGTGTGTACACAGAGCTGTGATCCAGGTTTCTGGAAACGTACAGAAGAAGGAAGGCCTGCCTGCTGTTTTTCTTGTGTGTTTTGTCCAGAGAGGCATATTTCAAATGAGACAGGTAGAAAAATGATACCTTTCCCCGAACTGCTTGTAAATGTAATAGGATAAAGCAGTTATCATAGTGTTGTGATGCAGCATTGTTCTCCATGTCTCTTACATTCGTCCTTATATTCATTCATGAATAATCACTGATGATGCCACACAATGTATGAACATTTGATTGAAAGCCTCATGATCTTGTGTCGCCTGCAATACTACTTCTAAAAACATTGCCTTTCATTTCATGACAGTATCACCGTAGCTCTTGCAATGATCATTCTATATGCTGCCAGGCAATGGGTAGTGTGGCAATGTCCAGGCTGCTTGTTTATTCCTCAAATGAATGATTCCAATGATTCTTTTCTTTAAAATAAGCTCAGGACAAGTACATGTGGGGCTGTTTCATAAATGTACCACATATAGAATTAAGATTCCAATATTTATAGTTATCATTTGTAATATCAAACCTAGAAGGAATGATAAGTCTATGTAAAGATAGGTAAAGCTGCCTGTAGATCTAGGTCTAGGTCAGTCCTGATATTATATAAAAGTTAATATTATATGGAATTAACAGATGGTATTTAATAATATACACACAAAATACAATCAATAATAAATGAAAAGAGGAATTAATTTTATAGAAAACAAGAGCAAGGTGAGTCCAGGAATATGATTAGAGACAATAATGAGAAGAGAGATAATAAGACTATTATATTGAGTATTAAATTATACTTTAAGAAATAAAAACTAATATAAAGAAGAATTGGGAAAAATATAATACAAAACCTATTATGTAATGATTCTCTTAAGTAAAACCAAAACTAAAGCAACTGAATAGCAAACAGCCTGTTAGTGCAGCAACTGAAGGTGAGAAATTTATTACATGTACTTTTATTTTCTAAGATCTAATGTTTCCATAGGTTAAATTCTTTGTTCAGTGTAATGTGATTATCATCATCTTAAAGTATGGATAATTGGAAATATCTAACTCATTAGTTGAAATCTTCATGTAAAGAAAAGATTACTTAAAATAGCTTCTTATTATCATTGTGTGAGTATTGATGAGTGTTTGTGTGTGTATACATGCACACATGTATGCACCAAAGCTCATATAAGGAGGTCACAGAACATCATTGTAGTGACGAGTCATCTACTTTGACTTTGACATGTGTTTAGAGATAACACTTAGTTATCAAGATGGCATGGTAAGCACCTTTCTCTACAGAGCTATCTACCACAGTTTCATATATCCTGATTCTTAGAGCATTTGTTTTTTTGTTTTCTTTACATTTAATTTAGAAATTAAAATGTAATCATTTATTCCCCTCTCTTTTCTTCAAAGTGAAACGTACTATGTATCCCTCATTGCACTTTTTCACATTAACAGTCTCTTTTTTCACTGATTACACTACAATAACATAAGTATACATGTAAATTACTAAATATAACTGGATTGGTCTATAAGCCATTAGTTGCATATATGTTCTTAGGGCTGACTGTTTGGTATTGAATGATCAATTGGGAAGACCATTTCTCCCTCTCTCAACATTTCTTTGTTGTTTTTTGTTCTTTCTGTAGGGTTAGGGCCTTGTTGTTATTTTCTTCACCATTTTGGCATGTCTATTGCTATTGTACCTGGTTGATTCCACATGTTTAGGCTGTCATGTTGGTAGAAATTATGAGTTTAGCCTCTGATATTAGAGGATACTCATCTTATAGAAAGCTCCCTGATCTTCTGGTCCCTACAAACATTCCAACTTTAAATCTAAAATGTCCCCTGAACCTTAAATTTGGGATTGGTTTTTGGAAATTTACCCACTGGAAACTCCCTCTGCAACTTTGCATTTTTATTGGTCTGTCATTGTCTCACCTGTTGTGAAGAAAGATTTCCTTGCTGGGAGATGAAGACTACAATTATCTGTGAATATCAGGAAACATGTTTATTATTTACTGTTAGAGATTATGCTGGTTTAGTGAATTAGTGGTTGCAGATTCTCCTCCAATAACCATGACTTCACTAGCACTGAGTACTTAGGTTTTGGGCAGAGGCATGGTTTCCTTATTGTTGACTGGGTCTTGAGTCCAACACAGAGAGGTCTTGATCATCATCAAGGAATGCATGGCATTTCTGCACCGTTAGGGTTTTGGGTTATGATGATCATTGATGTGGTTCCTAATTGTCAAAACAGGGTAGGAATGTTGGTTTTCTCCATCATATGGAAGGCTTCATGATGTCTTCTGATATCAGAAAAGCTGGTCCTCTGGGAAAGGACATTCATATCAGTTCCAGATCAAGGGTTTCTGGTTCCTGTTTCTAACATACATGGTATCTTCAGCAATACAGACTCACATTTCAACTCTGCAGGATAAGCAAGGGCAACAGAAATTGGCTGCATACTTTCTGTGTCCCTTCAACAACTCTGCTGAGAAACTCAAAAGGAAGCTTCCCATGTTTAGAATAGGATTGTCTTATGTAGACTTGGTCTCAGGGTGGGGAGCATCAACCCAGATAAGAAAGGTTTACTAAAACTATGTGTATCAGTATTGACAGTATTGTAGGGGTTTCATGTCAGTAGATATGAATCTTTGTGGACTGGCTGTTTCAGACATCCTTAATGATACTTTACACTCCTCCCTCATTCTTCTGTATTTCCTTCCATTCTTCTTTCCTAGAGTGCCGCCTTTACACATTTACCTTTCAGATCACTTAGACTTTTTCCAACATCCTTACTGTTATTTCACTCTCTTCCCTCCATCAACTGTATTTCTCTCCCTCTTGCCTGCTTAATTAAAGTCTCATTGCCCTTTAAGGCATTTCTTCCTTGCTATTTCATTCTGCTTTTCCCCAAGCTCCTTCAACAATCCCGCTTATTTTTACTGTCTTCTGCACTTTTTCCCAAACATGTACTCACATCTGTAGATTTGGAGCTAGAAGCCTCACATGAGAAAGAACATGTGACATTTTTCTTTGTATTTTAGGGTTTCATGACTCACTAAGATTTTTGCTAGTTCCATGCACATACCCACAAAGTTTATGATTATATTTTTCTTTACACCTGAATTGCATTCCATTGTATACATGTATCAGTTTCATTATCCATTTTTTATTTCTAGGTCATTTACATGTTTTTCTCTCTTAACTGATGTAAAACAAAGAAGCACTGCACATGCAAAGCAAACACCTGTACAAAAAATTGTGGCAACTTCTGGACATGTGCCAAGGAGGGTTATTGTAGGGACATACTACAGTATTATTTTTAGATTTTAATCATTTCCCATTTTCATTTCCAAGGAGGCTGCACCAGCTTACAATCCCACCATAAGTCAATGAGTGGTTCCTTTTCCTTTATGTCAACTCAAGTATTTGTTGGATTTTTCTGTGGATCTTTTTCATTCTGACTGTGGAAGGATGAAATCAAAAGTCATTTTGATTTCTGTTTCCATAATTGCTAAGGTTGACACACGTTTTCAACATATTCATTAGCCATTTCTTTTGCAATTGAAACTCTTTCTAGATCCCCAGATAATTTCTTATATAATAGGTCATTTGTTTGGTAACTCTTTGTTTTTTTTCAGTTCTTTCTATATTCTGGATATTAATCCACTCTCAGATATATAATGGCAAAAATTCTTTCCCATTCTGAGGGCTTCCTATCTACCCAGTTGGTTGTTTCTCTGGCTGTGCAGAGCCGTTTAGTTTACAAACTCCTACTTTTCAATTGTTATCTTTAATTCTTGAGTAAACAGAATCCTATTCATAGTTTCCAGATACCTAGATCATGGAGGTAATTGCCTATGTTTTCTTCTAACATTTTCAGTGTTTGGGTTTCATGTTTAAGTATTTGATACTTCTGGAGTTAGAATTGGCTTAGGAGAGAGATATGGGTTTGTAGGATTCCAGTTTTCCCAACACCAAGTCTTCATGAGGTTTTCTAGTTTCAACCTTATGTTTTGGAGTTATTATTGAGTATTAAGTGAGTGAACAAGCATGTGCTCATATTTGCATCTTGGATTTGTTGCATTGGACTACAGGTTTCTTTTCCTGCCTCTGCCATATTATGCTTGTGGTTGTTTTTATTGGTATTGTTTTACTATGGCTCTGTAATATAATCTTAGAATTCAGAATGGCAATCCCACTATTATATTTTTTATTTCTCATTTCTGTGTTGAATTTTGGCATTTTTTCTATCGGCAAAGAGTGATATCAGAATTCTGATTGGGTTTGCATTAAATTTAGTACAATGTTCACTCTCCTGAAGTTAATACTACCAATCTATTATCATGAAATGCTTTGTCTTCCTGTTTTATAGCCATTTCCAGTTTCTCCAGTGATTTAATGTTCTCTTGTCAAAGTCTTTTATTCCTTGATTAGAATTATTCCTAAAAAAATTATTTTCTTTCAGGCAATTGTGAATGGGAGTGGTTCCAAGTTTTCCACTGTATGTTTGTTGTTGGTGTATAGAAAATGACATTTATTGTGTTGAGGTATGTTCCCTTTTCTGTATATTGCCTAAAACTTGTATTATCAATCAGTGGGATTTTGTCACGTTTCTGTCACATATACATCACTGATATTTTCATGTCTTTAATCTGTACATCCACTTATGCGGATTTACATTTTTTAAGTTGATAGTGTTGAACCATCCCTGAATTTCAATGATAATGCCACATTAGACATAGTGTACAAAAGTTTTGATATCTGTCTTATTCTATTTGCAATAATTTTATTAAGCTTGGTGAGTATCATGTGTAATGGTAGGTGGATTTCTTTTCTGTTCTATCATTACCTGGTTTGGGTATTAGAATGAAAATGACTTTATAAAGGAACTTGGAAATGTTCCTTATCTTTCTATTTTTTGAATATTTTAAAAAGGACTGATTGCATACTTTCTGTCACTGTTTGGGTAAAATATGCTTTGAATTCATCTGGTCCTGGAATATTTTTTATAGCTGAAAGGCTTTTGTAACTGTTCCAATCTCCTGGGTATTATGACATTGTTTAGCTTGTTGACTTGGTGTTTTAAATTTTATGGGTTGGCTAAATTTAAAAAGTTATCCATTTCATTTAGGTTTCAAGCTTATTGGAATATGGTTTTTCTTATCCTTTTAAAAATTCTCTCTTACAACATTTGATCATCTTTGGTGTGTTTTGTTATGTTTCCCTGACATTTATGATTCTTTTACTTTGAGTCTTCCTCTTTATTCTTTGGGTTACAGGAGCTAAATATACTTGCTTATTGTTTATCTTCTCAAAGAGTCAGATCTTTTTTTGATTTAATTTTGTATTGCTAATTTATTTAGTTTTTAATCTTTTTGTAAATTAAATCAGAAACAAGCTTGCTTCAAATGTCAATCCCAGTTCCCATTCTCCTCCCTTCTCCCCTGCCTCCTCACCAGCTCCCTGCCTCTACCCGATACCCACTCTTTTCCACAGGGAGGGTGAAGCCCTCCACGGGGATCTCCAGAGTCTGTCATTTCATCCAGGGCAGGGCCTAGGTCCTCCCCCATTTGTCCGGGCATAGAGGGCATCCCTTAATGTGGGATTGGCACCCAAAGTACATTTGTGTGTGAGGGATAAATACTGATCTGCTACCCAAGGCACCATAGATTACCTCACTGACACCCACATTCAGGGGGTCTGAATCACTCCCATGCTGTTCTCTCAATCATCAGTCTGGAGTCCAAGAACTCCCCCTTGTTCAGGTCATTTTTTTCTGTGGGTTTCACCAGCCAGGTCTTGACCACTCTGCTCATCACTCCTCCCTATCTGTCAGTGCATTTCAGGAGTTCAGTTCATTGTTTAGCTGTGGGTGTCTGCCTCTGCTTCCATCAGTCACTGGATGAGGGTTCTAGGATGTCATACAAGATAATCATCAACTCATTACGAGGAAGGGGCATTTAAGATAATCTCTCCACTATGTCTTAGTTTTCCAGTTGGTGCCATCATTGTAGATCTCTGGAAATCTTGCTAGTGACAGAACTCTCATCAAAAGTATGACTCCCTCTATGATGGTATCTCTCATCCTGCTCAACTCTATTCTTCCACCAACTCAACCTTTCTGCTCCCCACATGTTCTCCTCCCCCCCCTCCTCTACCACCCCTCCATTTTTCTCAGCTCCCTCTCCCTTCTGCTCAGAAGATCTTGTCTCATTCCCACTTTCTGGTGTATCATGCATATCTCTTAGGGTCCTTCCTGTATTCCAGACTCTCTGGCAATGGGATTGTAGACTAGCACACCCCTGATTCATGCGTAAAATACATATATGACTGAGCACATATCATGTTTGCATTTTTGTGACTGGGTTACCTCACTCAGGATGATTTCTTCTAGTGCCTTTCATTTGCCCACAAATTTCAAGATTCCATTGTTTGTTTGTTTGTTTGTTTGCTGAGTAGTACTCCATTGCATAATTATACCACATTTTCTCTATCCACTCTTCAGTTGAAGGGCATCTATATTGTTTCCAGGTTCAGGGTATTACAAATAATGCTTCTGTAAACATGGTGGAACAGGCATCCTTGCTGTTTGAATGTGCATCATTTGGGTATATGTCTAAGACTGCAATTTGCTGGGTAATGTGGTAAACTGATTCCCTTTTTCCTAATGAATATCCATACTGATTTCCAAAGTAGTTGTATAAGTTGGCACTCCCACCAAAAATGGAGGAGTGTTGCCCTTTTTAACATACTCTCAAGTATAAGTCATTAGTGTTTTTTATTTTAGCCATTCTGATAGGCAGAAGATGATATCTCAGAGTTGTTTTGATTTACATTCCCCTGATGACTAAAAATGTTGATCACTATCTTAAGTGTCTCTCACCCATTATAGACTCCTCTATTGAAAATTCTCTATTTAGTACTGTACCCCACTTTTTAATTGGATCCTTTGGTGATGGGGGAAGTCCTGTGTATTTGTCAATAAAGCACTGTTGGCCAATAGGGAACCAAGATAGGTGGGACTAGGAGTCCAGGAGGATTCTGGGAAGGAGAAACACAGAAAGTCAAGATGGAACGCCATGGGGTAGGAAGCCCGGAAACCTCTCCAGTAAGAGAAATACTTAGATTAGCAATTATGGGATAAATACTTAATTCAGAGCTAGCCAGTAAGAAACAAGCAAGGCCAACAGCTTCATAAATAATATAGCCTCCTGTGTGTTCATTTGGGACTGATGCGGCTCTGGAACCAGGCTGGCGGGAAGGCTTCCCTTTACACTTTGGTGTTTTGGAGACTAGCTCCTTGAGTTCTTTGTAAATTTTTGAGATCAGCCATCTGTCAGATCTGGGGTTAAGGAATATCTTTTCCCATTCTGTGTGCTGCCTTTTTGTCTTGCTGATAGTGTTCTTTACCTTACAGAAGCTTCTGAGTTTCAAGAGGTCCCATTCATTAATTCTCTATTTCAATGTCTGTGCTACTGGTGTTATGTTCAGGAATCAGTCTCCTGTACCATTTCATTCAAGGATACCT
Source organism: Mesocricetus auratus (assembly GCF_017639785.1). Classification (NCBI taxonomy): domain Eukaryota; kingdom Metazoa; phylum Chordata; class Mammalia; order Rodentia; family Cricetidae; genus Mesocricetus; species Mesocricetus auratus. The sequence goes on along the minus strand of NW_024433766.1, from coordinate 46,397 downwards.
CCCATTTTCTCTTCTAAGAGGTTCAGTGTGGCAGAATTTATGTTGGGGTCTTTGATCCATTTGGGCTTAAGTTTTGTCCTTGGCAATAAACATGGATCTATCTGCAGTCTTCCACATGTCAGCCTCCAGTTCTTCCAGCACCATTTGTTGAAGGTGGTTCTTTCCATTGTATAATTTTAACTTCTTTGTCAATGATCAGGAGTTGGTGCGAGTATGGGATAATATCTGGGTGTTCCATTTAATTCCATTTCTCTACCTGTCTATTTTTGTGCCAATTCCTAGCTGTTTTCAGGCTTATAGGTGAGTAATAGATTTTGAAATCAGGGATGGTGATGTCTTCGGACTTTGCTTTGTTGAACAGGGTTGTTTTGGTTATCCTGGGTTTTTGTTTGTCCATAAATAGTTGAGAATTGTTCTTTCAAGGTCTGTGAAGAATTGTGGTTGGATTTTGATGGGGATTGTATGGAATCTGTAGATTGCTTTTGGCAAGATTGCCATATTTTCAGTGTTGATCCTACATATCCAACAGCATGGAGGATCTTTTCATTTTCTGGTGTCTTTAATTTCTTTCTTTAAAGGCTCACCATTCTTGTGATATAGATCTTTCACTTGCTTAGTGTTACCCCAAGGTATTTTATGTTGTTTGTGGCAATTGTAAAGGGTGATATTTCTGATTTCTTTCTCGGTCATTTTATTGTCTGTTTATAGTAGGGCTAATTATTGTTTGATTGAGTTGATATTGTATCCAGCCACATTGCTGAAGGTATTTATCAGCTGTAGGAGTTCCTTGGTAGAGTTTTATGGATCACTTATGTAAACTATCATTTCATCTGCCAGTAGTGATAGTTTGACCGCTTTCTTTCCAATTTGTATCCCATGATCTCCTTTTGTTGTCTTATTTCTCTAGTCAGAACTTCAAGTTCAATATTGAAGAGGTGTAAAGAGAGGGAAAAGCCTTGTCTTACTCCGTATTTTAGAAGAATTGCTTTGATTTTCTCTCCTTTTAGTTTGATGTTGACTGTTGGTTTGCTATATATAGCTTTTATTACATTTAGGTGTGTTCCTGTTACCCTGGATGTCTCCAAGACCTTTATCATGTAGGGATGTTAGATTTTTTCAAAGAAATTTTCATTATCTAGTGAGATGATCATGTGATTTTTGTAACTCAGCTTGTTTATATGGTGGATTTCATTGAAGGATTTTCATATGTTGAACGATACCTACATCCCTGGGATGAAGACTACCTGATTGTGGTGGATTATTTTTCTGATGTGTTCTTGGATCCAATTTGCTAGTATATTATTGAGTGTTTTTGCATCAGTGTTAATGGGAGATATTTGTCTGAAGTTCACTTTCTTACGTGTGACTTTGTGTGATTTGGGTATCAAGGTTATTGAAGCCTTGTAAAAAGAGTTTGGCCATGACCTTCTGCTTCTATTGTGTGGAATAATTTGTGGAGAATTGATAAAAGCTCTTCTTTGAATTTGTGATATAATTGTGCACTGAGCCTTCTGGCACCGGGCTTTTTTTTTTTGGTTGGAAGACTTTTGATAACTGCTTCTGTATTCTTAGGGGTTAAAGATCTATTTAAATTGTTTATGTCTTCTTGATTTAATGCTGATATGTGATACCTATCTATTTCCTTGAAATTTTCAAATTTTGTGGCATACAGGTATTCAAAGTATGACCTGATGATTCTCTGGATTTCCTCAGTGTCTGTTTTTCTGTCCCCATTTTCATTTCTAATTTTGATGATTTGCATGTTCACACTCTGCCGTTTGATAAGTTTTGATAGAGGTTTGCCTATCTTGTTTATCTTCTCAAAGAACCAACTATTCGATACACTGATTCTACTTTATTGATTTCAGTCCTCAATTTGATTATTTCCTGGTGTCTTCTCCACTGGAGTGAGTTTGCTTCTTTTAATTCTAGAGATTTCAATTGTGCTGTTAATTTTCTAGTGTGACTATTGTCTCTTTTCTTCATGGGGGCACTTAGTGATATGAACTTTCTTTTAGCCCTGCATTTCAAGTGTTCCATAAGTTTGGCTATGTTGCGTCTTCATTCTCATTGAATTCTAGGAAGTCTTTAAATTATTTTTCTATTTCTTCTTTGAACCAGGAATGGTGTAATTGCGCATTTTTCAGTTTCCATGAGTTTGTAGGATTTCTGCATTTTGTGTTGTTGTTGAATTTTAAATTTAAAGCATGGTGGTCTGATAAGATACATGGAGTTAATCCCAGTTTTTGTGCCTGCAGAAGCTTGCTCAGTTGCCAAGTATATGGTGGATTTTTGAGAAGAAGGTATAATCTTTTGTGTTTGGATGGAATGTTCTACTGATGTCTGTTAAACCCTGTTGGGTCATAACTTCTATTAGTTCTTTTGCTTCTTTTTTAAGTCTGTCTGGTATTCCTGTCTATTGGTGACAGAGGGGTGTTGAAGTCTTCCACTATAAGTGTGTGAGGTTTTATATGTGATTTGAGTTTGTAATGTTCCTATTACAAATGTGGATGCCTTTGTATTTGTGGCAAAGGTATTCGGAATTGAGACTTCTTTCTGATGGATTTTTTCTATGATGAGTGTGAAATGACCTCTTACATCTCTTTTGATTGATTTTAGTTTAAAGTGTAATTTGTTAGATACAAGATTTGCTACCTCTGCTTGTTTCTTGGGTCCATTTGATTGGAAAACCTTTCCCAACTCTTAACTCTGAGGTAACATCTGTCTTTGAGCTGAGGTGTGTTTCTTGTATGCAGCAGAAGGATGGATTCTATCCTTGAATCCATTGTTAACCTGTGTGTTTTTATAAGCAAGTTAAGACCATTAATATTGAGGGATGTTAATGACCATTGATTGCTCATTCTAGTTTGTATTGGAATGGTTTTGATGGTGGAACTCTGTGTGGATTTCCACCCCTTCTTTATTTTGGCTGTTGATAAAATGGGATAATCTATTGCTTATGTTTTCCTAGTTCTAGTTAACTTCCTTCAGTTGGAGTTTTCCTTCCAGAACTTTCTGAAATGCTGGGTTTGGATATGTATTGTTTAAATCGGGGTTTTGACATGAATTATCTTGTTTTCTCCATCTATAGTGATTGAAAGCTTTTCTGGGTATAGTACTCTGGATTTACATCCATGGTCTCTTAGTGTTGGTAGAATATATATCCAGTATTCTGGCTTTCAGAGTTTTCATGGAGAAGTCAGGTGTAATTCTGATAGGTTTGCCTTTATTTGTCACCAGACCTTTTTCCTTAGCTCTTCTTAATACTCTTGCCTTAACTGCATGTTTTGGATCTTGATTATTATGTGTTGAGGTGACTTTTTCTCTTCCACTCTATTTGGTGTTCTGTAAGGTTCTTGTACCTTCATTGGCATTTCGATCTTTAGTTTGGGAAAGTTTTCTTCTATGATTTGTTGAATATATTTTCTGCCCCTTTGAGGAACGATTTCTTCACCTTCTTCTACACCTATTATTCTTAGGTTTGGTCTTTGGACAGTGTACCATATTTCCTGGATATTTTGTGTTAGGGATTTGTTGGACTTAAGATTTTCCTTGGTTGATGTATCTATTTCTCCTCATGTATGTTCAACACCTGAGATTCTCTCTTTCATCTCTTGTATTCTGTTGGTAATGCTTGTATTTGTAGTACCTGACTGTTTGCCCAACCTTTTTATTTCCACCATTTCTTCAGAATGTGCTTTTTTAACTGTCCCCATTGAAGCTTTCTATCCTTGCATTGTTTCTTGCAATTTTTGCTTTGTTTTTTTCATTTCTTGTATTTCTTGCATTTTTGTTTGTTTTTTAATTCCATTTCTTTAAGGGCCTCTATCACTTTCATGAAGCTGTTCTTAAGGTCATTCTCTTCTGCTTCATTTGCATTGGAATGTCAAATCTCACTGGTGTAGACTCTCTAGACTCTGGAAATTTCATATTTGTTTTTCTGTTGCTGAGTGTGCTTTTATATTGTATCCTTCTCATCCCTTCTTCTATTGGGTACAGGAAGAGCCTCTTCTCCTGGTGATAACAGGAGCAGGGTTGCCTGCCAGTGGCTGCAAGCAAGTTCAATACTTTGGTAGCTCTCCTCTTCCCTGGTCCTGGTCCTGTGGGTGGAGTAGGAGTGTGGCATCCTGGAGTGCATTGACTCACTCTGAGATGGTACTTCCTAGGTACAGAAACATGGCCCAGAAACAGGACCCGGTTAACCTGGTCCCTACTCCCATGGGTGGAGAAGACTAGAATGCGAGGATGCATTGGCTCCTGCCAGGTTGGGAGATTCAGTGGCACTCCCCAGGCACATGAAGGTGGCCAGAAAACTGGCCCCAATTTACCTGGTCCTGGTCCTATGGGTGGAGAAGGAGACTACGAACCTGGGGTGTGATGGCTCCTGCTGGCATGGGAGATTTGAGGACATTCCCCAGGCACAGGTGTTCCTTTACTTCTATTTCATTGATTTCTGCTCTCATTTTACCATTTCTTGCCATCACTTATGTTTGTATTTTCTTTTTTCCTGTTTTTCCATTTTTAGTTGCATAACTAAGCCATCTATTTGGGGTCTTGTTTAATGTAGTCACTTAGAGTTGTAAATTTTCCTTGTAGGACACCTTTCAGTGTATCCCAGATGTTTTGTTGGTTTTTGTTTTCATTTTCATTTAGTTCCAGGATTTTTTTTATTTCTGTCTTGATCTCTTCATTGACTTAGTCATCATTCAGTACTGAGTTTTTTCATCTCCAATGAGTTTATGTATTTACTAGAGATATATTTGCTGTCAATTTAGGGTTGTTTTTCTTAATTGAGATCAGATTCGACAAAGTACACGTAGTTCAGTCTTTTGAATTTGTAAATATTTCCTTTGTGCTTCATGATTTGGGCTATTTTAGAAAAACCTCCATGTTCAAAGTTGTAGAATCTATTTTCTTTGGAGTTTGTGAGGAATATCATGCAGATATCTTTTGAGTCCAGGTGATATGAGATGTCAATTTGTATACTTGGCTAGATGACCTGTCTATTATATAAAAGTGGGAAATTGGAGCACCTACTGTTTTGGGATTTTGGTTAAGTTACATTTTCAGATACAGTAAGAAAATTTTTACAAAATTTGCTGCCCCGTAATTGGGTGAATACGGGCTTAGAGTCATAATGTCTTTTTGATTAACTGTTCCCTTGGCTAGAATTTAGATTCCTATTTTAATTTTTCCAATTACTTCTAGATTAAAGTCTATTTCACCAACTATTATGGTTGTGATGCATGCATATTTCTTGTAGACAACGGTGAGATGGATTTTGTTTAATGATCCATTAAGATGGTTCATTATTTGAATTGATGAATTGAGGCAATTCATGTTTAATGGTATTGTAGATGTTTCTGATATTTGTGGTCATTGTGCTGTTGAATTAAGAGTTGTTGTCTTGTTCTCAGTGGTCCTTTATGTTCTACTAAATATGATTTCTTCTTCTTTCCACTATTTTTCTGCTTTCATCAATGCTCTCTAGTCTGGCCATCATAGTCTTTCAGGACTTGGTATGCTTTGTTCTAGGCTTTTCTGGCTCTCCCAGATTCCATTCAGGATATCAGCTGGTATTCTAATGAGTGTTCCTTTAAATTGACTTGTGGTTTGCTTTGTTTTCTTTCTCTTGGAATTTTCAACACACATTTTCATGTAATTAAAATTTATTTTAAAATATTGTTCTTTGTTAGTACTTGGATTATGATACGCTGTAGAGATTTTCTTCTCTGGTCTTCTCTATTTGTGTACTCTGTGCTTCTCTACGTTTATACGTATCTTTCCTTAATTTAAGGAATGCTTCTTCTATGTAGCTGTCCTTGTTGAACAACTGGTCTAAGTCATTGAACTGGAATTCTTCTCCTTCATCTATGCCAATAATTTAGAGTTCTGGTTTTCTCATAGTGTCCAACATTTCCTTTTCTGTTTTAATTTTCTATGGTTACTGCTTATTCTTTATTTAATCTTTAAGTCCAATTTTTCTGCCTTCTGTATGATTTATTTGACTTGTAATTCTTTCCTTTTTAGGTGTAATGTTTGTCTTTTCAATTTCATTTTCATTTTACCTCAAATCTTCTTCACTCTTACTATTTCCTACTGAATTCCATGTAGAAGTTGGATTGTCTGTGTTCATTTGTTCCTCACAAAGGTATTAATTTCCCTTGAGCTATTTCTTCTTAGTTTCATTGAACTGATTCTTTTTGCTTTTTTAAAACACTTATAAATTTCTCTAAGAAGTGAATAAATACTTTTTATATTCTGTGTTCTGAATTTTATTCAGTAAACCTTAATGAAAAACATTTCTTTCAGTCTGGTAGTTATCGGAGAGAATATACAAGCTATACCATTCCTATCTTGGTATCTTTTGTTGATATTTTGAGCATGTGTATTTTTTATAACTTCTAGTACTCATATACATGATATAGATTAGGTCAAACGAAAGTATACACAAACATTTTGAATCTACAGCTTTAAATGGTTTAAGTGTACTTAAATCAATTGGACAGAAGGGCCTGGTATGGTGGGCAGCACATAGGCACTTTAGAGTCTTGTCCTGTTGTAGAACTATTGCTTGGTATAACTGATCAGGGTCAGTAATTTGAGAGAGGACACAGTACTGGATATTTCTCTGAGCACAATGTAATTACAGTATGCATGTACCCACCAAACATGAACTTTATGATAGCATTTATGATTAAAAGAAGATCAGAAATGTTGAAATACATACCAATGTTTTTATATGTCAGAATAATAAATTCTTAAAAATGCACAACCTGCATTTTTATATTATATATTATAAATAAAATAAAGTATATATTTTATATTATAAAATTATTCATAGTAAATGAATAATAATGCTGAAAATTTTGACATTTTGATACAATAACTATACAACACAAATAATTCAACCAACATCAATATGATTCCATTCAGCACCAATATATTTTTCTTTTTTGCTATCCTTTTTTAATTTTATTACTTTTTTCAGAAAAGAGCTTGCTTCACATGTCAATCCCAGATCCCTCTCCCTCCTCTCCTCCCACACTCCTCCATCATAACCCCAGCCTTCAACACAATCCCCACTTCTTTCCACATAGGGGTTATCCAGAGTCTGTCATTTCACTCAGGGCAGGGTCCAGGCCCTCCCCAAAGACTCCAGGCTGAGAGAGCATCCCTCTTTGTGTTATGGACACATGAAGTCCATTTATATGCCAGGGATAAATACTGATCTACTGCCCAGGGCCCCATAGTTTGCCAGGCCTCCTCACTGACTCTCACACTCAGGTGGTCTGGATCAGTCCCATGCTGGCCTCCCAGCTGTCGGTCTGGGGTCCAAGTGCTCCCCCCTTGTTCAGCTCAGCTGTCTCTGCTGGTGTCACAATCCAAACAAACAATGAGGCTATATGTACCTAGTAAGGGACTAGGAGGGAAGAAAGGATCTCCCAATGAATGGCTAATTTACATTAATGGTGAGACATAAAGGGATTAAATAGCGAGGAGGATTGAAGCAACCAGGAAAAGGAGGGACTTTGAGGATGTACAACTAACATTAGCCATTTGAAGGAAATGAAAAAGGACAAACAGCATAGGTTGGAAATCAGGAAACTGTTATAGGAGAGTGTGGACACAGATGTGATCTAACACATTAAGTTCTCAAAGAATGTATAAACAAATAATTTTAGAATTTGTATGATTTTTGTTTCTTTGTTTTTTCTGCTTTTGTATCTCAATAATTATTTTCCTTCTCTCCACTCTTTCTATTTCCTCCCCCAGATTTCACCCTATCCCCAATAAATCATATTCCATTGTTTCTCTTCAGATATATCAGGCCTCCCATGGATGTCAGCCACCCATTTTATATGTAATTATTGTGAGATGAAGAACTTTCACTTCTACTAAGGCTGTTTGAGGGAACCCTGTAGGAGGAAAGGGTCTGAAATGTAGACATTGGATTCAGAAATAGCTCCTGCTAGCACTGGAGGACTCCCTCAACAAGACCAATCTACACCTAAGTAACAAAGGTGCAGATCACTTAAATTAGTCTCAAGAAAGCTCCCTATCTGGTGGTGAAGTCTCTGTGAGACCTTATAATCTCAGGTTAGTTTGTTCTCTGGGTTTTCTGTTGGTACTCTTGACATTAGTGGCTCCTACAATCCTTCCTTACCCTATGCCTAGGATTCCCCAGTCTCTGCCTAATATTTTACTCTTGGTCTCTGCATCGGTTTCCATCAGTTGCTAGATAAAGCCTTTCTAGTTACTATTGTACTAGGCATCAATACAGTTGAACTAGGCATTAATTTATCTGGGTCTGTGGTTTGTGGAATGGTTCTCCTTTACTTTATGGCTAATTGATATTTATTTTCCATACAAAGTTGAGTAGAGTTCCAAGGTCTGTAAAGAACCGTGATGGAATTTTTTAGGAACTTCATTTAATCTGTAGATTGTTTCTGGTAAGATGGCCATTTTACTATGTTAACCCTCCATGAACATGGGAGATCTTTTCATCTTCTGATATCTTCTCTGATTTCCTTCTTTAAAGTCTTGAAGCACCTGTAGTACAGATCTTTCACTTGCTTGTTTATAGTTACCACAAGATATTTTATACTATTTCTGGATATTTTGCAGCTCATTGTTTCCCTGATTCTGTTCAAAGTCTGTTTATCATTGTATATATGAGGGCTACTAATTTTATGAACTAAACTTTTATCCAGTCACTTTCCTGAACTTCTGTATTAGTTATCAGAGTTCCCCGTCAGAATTTCAGGGGCCCGTCATATGTATTATCATATCACCAAATAACAATGCATTGAATTTTTCCTTTCCAATATGTATCCCCCTGATATCATTTAGTTGTCTTGGTGCTATAGCTAGAAATTGCTTCTTGTGTACATATAAATGGAAAAAATTTTTCCAAACCTTTCTTCATCCTGAGGTAATATCTATCTTTGATGCTGAGGTGAATTTCTTGTATGCAGCATAATGATGAATACTGTTTTCATATTCATTTTGTTAGCCTATGTCTTTTAATTAAGGAATTGGATCCATTGTTATAATGAGATATTAATGCCCAGTGAATATTAATTCTTGTTACAATGGTAGTGGTGGTAATAGTAGTAGGTGTGTGTGTGTGTGTGTGTGTGTGTGTGTGTGTGTATCTGTCTGTCTGTATACATGTCTTCTTTGGATTTTGCTGGTGTAAGATTATATATTCCCTGTAATTTCATGGCTGTAGTTAACTTTGTTAGGTTACTGTTTTCCTTCTAGTACCTTCTGTAGGGCTAGATTGTGGATAGATATTATTTAAATTTGATTTTGTTGAGGTTTACCTTGGTTTCTCCATCTGTGGCGATAGAATATTTTGCTGGGTATATTAGTCTGAACTGGCATCTGTAGTCTCTTTGAGTCTATAAGACATCTGTCCATGCCCTTCTATCTTTTTGAGTATCCACTGAGAGTCAGGTTTAACTTTTATAGGTCTGCCTTTATATGCTAATTGGGCTTTATCATTTGCAGCTTTGAATAGTCTTTCCTTGTTCAATGAGTTTCATGTTTTAGTTATTATGTGACACAGGGACTTTTTTTCTGATCTAATCTATTTGGTGTTCTGTAAGCTTCTTGCACCTTAAAAGCATGTCCTCTTTAAGTTAGAGAAATTTTCTTCTATGATTTTATTAATTGCATTTTCTGGATAGTTATACTGAGATTCTTCTCCTTCTTTTATTCCTATTATTCTTAGATTTTTGTCTTTTCATGATGTTCCAGAGTTCTTGAATGTCTTATGTTAGGAGTTTCTCAGATTTACTATTGTATTGCCTGATGACACTATTACATTTCTCTTGCATCTTCAATGCCTAGGATTACCTCTTGGATTCTGGTATTCTGCTAGCAATGCTTGCATCCACACTTCCCGTTCTCTCACTCAGATTTGGCATTACCTGAATTCCCACAATTTGTGTTTTATTGCTTCTGTTTTAATTTTCATGCCTTGAATAATTTCCTTACCTGCCTGCTTTTTCTTAGCTTCCATAGCATTATTTGAGGGGTTAGTTGATTTCCTGCAATTTTTTGATAAGCTTTTCCTTGATTGCTCTGAGTTTTAACTTCCTCTATAAGCACTTGTCATGTTCAATAAAGTTGCTTTTGAGGTCATTTTCCTGTGCTTTCACTGAGTTGGAATATTCAGGTATTGTTGTCTTAGGATAGATGAGCTTTGGTGGTGTTATATCGCCCCAGTCATTGTTCATTCTATTTCTCATGCTGGAATTTAGACATCTGGGGTTGGGATTATTAGTTCTAGTCCCTGATTTCTGAGTTTCTCTTGTGGAATGGGTGTCTTGTTTCTTTGCTTCCTCTTTCTAGTAACACTTGCCTGGATTCCTAGTAGCTGACACAAGTTCTGTTCCACTTAGGAGTCTGTCCAAGTAGAGAGTTGACCCTCTGGTGATTATCTTGGCCTTTGTTGTACTTGGGGTTCCGTAGACTTCTGAGTGTTTAGGAGTTCACCTAAGTAGTTGGGAGTCTGACCAAGCTGATGTGTATTAACTTTAGAATTCTTTAAAACAGAATTTTATGTGTTTACATCATCTGAAAAAGTTGATTATTGTTTGAATGTCATTTGCCCGGATAACAGTTATACTATTATTATCACATGGATTATCCTGATGCAGATATGACCGATATCAGAAGGGGAATTTCTAAACAGTTGGTTTCCTTGGCACTACAGTAAAGCAGAATGTTCCAGGCAACACACAACATCAGTGGAAGGCACCCTTAGTGTATTTAATATGGAATAAGTAAATAATTTCAGCAGAGGCTGAAATTGTGCCTAATTTTCTCCCATAGATCAGCGGGAGTGTATCCCTTGCCCAATTCAAGAGTACCCAAACCCTGGGAGAAACAACTGCCTTCCCAAGTCTGTGACATTCCTGTCTTTGGGAGATTCTCTTGGCATGGCTCTGGTCTGCATATCTCTGTGCTTCTCTGGCAGCACAGCTGTAGTTTTGGGTATTTTCTTCAAGCATCAAGACTCACCCATCGTTAAGGCCAATAACAGGACTCTCAGCTTCATCCTGCTCATCTCCCTTCTCCTCTGTTTCCTGTGCTCCTTTCTCTTCATTGGTCAGCCAAGCACAGCCTCATGCATATTGCAACAAATTATATTTGCACTTGTGTTCACTCTGGCCCTTTCCACTGTTTTGGCCAAAACTATAACTGTAATACTGGCCTTTAGAGTTGTAAACCCAGGAAGAACATCGAGAAGACTGTTTGTCTCAGGCATCTATAACTCTGTTATCCCCATCTGTGTCCTGATGCAGATTATTCTCCTGGGAGTCTGGATGGGAACCTCACCTCCATATGTTGAAGCAGATGCACACTCTGAACATAGTTACATCACTATTTTATGCAACAAGGGCTCAGTCACTGCTTTCTACTGTGTGCTGGGATACTTGGGTATCCTAGCCCTAGGAAGCTTCACTGTGGCTTTCCTGGCCAGGAACCTGCCTGACACATTCAATGAAGCCAAGTTCCTGACCTTCAGCATGCTGGTGTTCTGCAGTGTCTGGGTCACCTTCCTCCCTGTCTACCACAGCACCAAGAACAAGGCCATGGTGGCTGTGGAGGTCTTCTCCATTTTGGCCTCAAGTGCAGGGCTGCTAGGGTGCATCTTTATCCCAAAGTGCTACATTATTCTCCTGAGGCCTGATAACAACTCTTTGAAATGTTTCAAAAACAAAACAAAATATAGACACAGCAGATTATTTTGATGAATTTATTAAGTATCTCTAATTAAATCCACTAGTATAGTAAAGTGAAATTATTTATCTACTTTTCAGTAAGTTTTCCTGAAATATGTATTTAAAACTAAAAGATTCCCTCACTTTTTCTCATTTACAATGTATGTGAGCATATAACTTATTGATGAAAACACGTTTTAGTAAGTTATGCATGCTACATATTAATTGGTAGCCCTTATAAATATTCAAATCAATTATATAACAGTAGCTGAACTACATAATACATAAAGAAATGTTTGTAATTTTATTCTTTTAATTTTTTGAACTAAACCGTAGCTTTGTGTGGTAACTTAGATACTTTTGTAGAACAAGCAAAGAAATTGCCCTCTGTTAAAGGATCTTACAATCACATCTAATCTCTCCAGCAATCAGGTGGATATTTCTTAAGAAACTAAAAATAAATCTTACTATTCTTTAACATATACACAAAGGAATTTACATCTTATTCCAGAGATACTTGCTTGGCCATTCTCATTGCTTGTCTTTTATAATATATAGTAATGGAAACACCTCAGTGTCTTTCAGTGGATACATGGATAATGACAATGTTGTGCACATAAATAGATGGGAATAAAAAAGTTATGTTGAGTTAGGTAGCCCAGATCAAGAAAGACAAATGTCACATATTCTCTGTATTCTGAGATATCTACTTACATTATTCACATGTGATGATTTACCCTGAACTAACTGAAGAAAGCATGAAAGAGTATGTGGAAGCAAGAGAGGGTAGAATATCAGGAAAGAAATGATTTGATTGGGGAAAAGGGAAAAGGAGGTATCTAAATTGAAATAACATAGTGATTCATTGCAAGCCTCTGAATTTATTCGTTAACATGAATAATGTACAAACTTGAAATAAGGAAGTAGGTTTAATAATTGTAGGTGTATCTGAAAAATCATAATCAGTATACTGCGAACTGTCTATCTAAAAATATCCTTAATACATGTAAGTTCATGCATAAATATACAAATGAAGTTTTAAGGAAAATCTATAACCATTACTTTAATAAGAGAGTATTGTCTAGCAAAAAATGTCTATCATTATGCCTACATATGCATATAATTCACCATCACCAAGGTAAATATTCTTTGTAACAGTTCAGGAGAGAAACATATAATACAACCAGTCAAGAGGCATAATTCTGGAGTACAATCACATCTGACATATCTATCAAACTATTTCCACACCCAAGACTCAGAGAACATGCAGAATACGGAGGTAATAGATTGTAAAAGACAGATGATCATAATTTTCTCTGAGACTGTGTCCTAATGACAGTAGATGCTACACCAGTAAGTCTTATCAACATGAATGCATAAACACAAACTTGAAGGTGCTAATAGGCATGCCAAAGTGGTCTCTGAACAGACCATAAGGCTTCAGTCCTTCAGGAAAATCTGCAGGAAACTAATAAAGGATTAGAGTGGGAGACATAGTCTTCTCCAGGGAAGAAGACAACTATCAGTTATCCAATACTGAATTATCTGTCTTGAAAACATACATACAAGCAACATTACACAGACTGCAAGTTTTATATAGGAACACATATGTGTACATTTATATATATATATATATATATATATATATATATAATAAGAAAGAGGTGATGTATTTGAAAGAACCAGGACAGCTGTTTATGTGGAGGTTTGGAGAGAGGATAGGGAAAGCATAAAATGAGGTAATTCTATTACAAGTTCAAAAAAGAGAAAGAAATGATATTAACTAACATTTTAAAATAAAATTTGTAGATACTTGACTAGAGCTAGAAGAGACATATTGAATGAGTTGAGCCAGACACAGAAGTACAAACTTTCATACTCTCTCTCTTCTGAGATTCATAGCTCCAACTGTCAGCAAATATATGCCTCTATATAAAGGCTTTGCCTTGTCTTATTGTATCTCGTTTGTCCTCTTGGACTGTTTGATGATGAAGGATGTTCTTCTGTATATATGTTTCTCTTATTGGTTGATGAATAAATTACTGATTGGCCAGTAGCCAGGCAGAAAATAAAGTCGGAGCTACCAGAGGAGAAGAATGCTGGGAAGGGACAGAGAGAGGAGACTAGAGAGATGCTACACAGTACTGGGAAGACAGGAGCTATTCTCCAGTAAGATAAGGTCATGTAGAAATACATAGATTAATAGTAATGGGTTAATAATTAAGAGAGCTGGTCAACAAGTACCCTAAGCCATTGGCCAAACTTATAATTAATATAAGTCTCTGTGTGTTTACTTGGTGATGAACAGTTGTGCAACTTGGGAGAACAGAAATTTCTTTCTACAGAATAGCATAAGAATAGCATAATCAACATGGGGTAATAATTCCAAAAGACTAAAAAAGGATTCTAAAAACAAAAGAAAAATTCAAGCACTGCTTCTTGGTAGCAGCGATTTCTCAGTTGGGCTCTGCTTACTAGAGGTAAGCACAGGCTCATGGCTCTTTTAACAGAGGCTTCCTGACTCAGTGTTAGCAGTAAAAACCACAGGGCTTTTTAAGAGGCCCTGCTACCAAACAATTAAATGGTGTTCACGAACACCCAACAGTATACTTCTTGATGGTGGTATGGGCTTATAAATTCTGCAGAGTTTTGGCAATAAACATGGCTCCTACTAGTACTCCACACCACGAAGCTACTCTCATAAAGCCTTGGAACATGGTGGGGCCAGATTCTTTAATGTTAGCCATGCTGATTAACAGATTAAAATCTTGTGATAAGCAAAAGATAGACATAGACAGTAAAGAAATATTTGGAGGGGGAAAACTTCTTTAAAAATAGATGTAGGCCTGGGGAAAAAGAAAAAGGATAGAAAAATCCCTTAAAAATATAGTAGCTGGGTGTGTTGGAACACACCTTTAATTCCAGTACTCCAGAGGCAGAGGTAGCAGATCTCTGTGATGTCAAGGCAAGACTGGTTTATAGAGTGAATTCCAGCACAACCAAGAATACACAGAGAAGCCATGTCTCAAAAACTAAAAAATAAAAATAAAAGAAATAGACTAATCAAAAACCCTCATAAAGAAGGAAAGTATACAGAGAGTCTGGATACTATATATTATTGTGATGTCGCTGAATTGTTTGGTTGATAAGAAAGGAACAACAGCTGCTAAAAGACATTTGGTTATAAGTACTGCTGGACTAATCCAACATATATACTTTAAAATGCCTTGACTTTAAAATTTAAGTCTAAGGACATATTACTTGGGAAAAGAGATTCTGCTTTTGTTTCTACAGGAAATTAAAAGTTGTGCATTCTCTCCAGACTAATATCATCTGTTCAAGCAAGTCACCCTGAAGCAGTGGCCTAGGTAATCCAACATCCTAAATAGCTAACATGATGCAGGCTCATACTATAAGAGCCAGGATTTGGACAGATTTCTGGGTTTTCTCAGGATCCCCAATGGATTGACAGCACCCCTAGACAGTAAGAAGCAGTTTAGAGAGACTATGCTCATATTCCCAAATATTGTTTATGCATATTTGTTTTCATTTAAATGGAGTTGATTAGAAATAGTTAATGATTACAGTCAATGTCTTTCTAAAGAAAAAGAAAGGGAATATGATTTAGAAATGTTTACTTTGAGTTGGTATGGATTTTAATTTTTTGATACAAATTTAAAGTTAATTTTGTGTAAGGTATACTTTACTCTTGTTTAGATATTGTGTATATACAGCTCTTATAAAGTTATAATATATAATTAAATGCAGATTATAGATAGTAACCTATAATAGTCAAAACTTACAGTTATGTTAGCTAGGTTTTCTAGATATACAGAGATGTATTTCACCTGAGTAGGTAGTCTTAAATACCTTTCAAAGACCTACAGAATATGGAATTTCAACTGGTTTATTGGGGTTTTCAAGGCAATGAGACAGAACTGCTCCTGGCATCACCAATTTCATCAGAAAGGAAGACCTCATCAAAGAAACTCAGTATGGAATTTGTGTTCAATGTAGCTATGGCAAGATTGACCATTTGGGCAAGAAAAGTCTCTTGCCTTGACTGTTTGACTGAATGATGTGAAAACTGGACATGTAAGACCCACAGGAAAGTGCCTGCTGCACTTGAAAAAACAAGATGGAACAGTACTTCGGTGTTCCTGTTTCATGGAAGAGTCTGCCTGACATTCTGCAGGACACAGAAAAAATGACAGATAAAATGCCAATACAGGCAGGACTATTTCAAATTTCCTGCTCCACTAAGAAGTCTGCCAGACACCCTGGTCCTGTAGGCTGAACATGGATGCCTCAACATTGCAGAGGCATTATGATTGACTGGACAGCAGCAAGTTGTCTTTGTCAATTCTCAAGTTTATATAATATTTTTCTGAGGTCTTTGATGGAGTTGAAGACAGAAAATTATGGTTTACCTCAGTTATATTAAAAGATAACTTACACATAAAACTGTAGAGTCACAAAGATATGATAGATGATAAAATATTTTCTTTAAGTTTTGCCAAATGTAAATGGAGTAAATATTGTTAGTACAGTTATTCCTTGATAAAATTTTGTTATATACAAATTTGTTAAATTTAAAACTTCCCTTTTATTTAGACAGAAGAGAGGGGATGATGGGGGACGTTCTTCTGTATACATCTTTCTCTTAGTGGTTTATGAATAAAACACTGATTAGACAGTAACAAGGCAGAAAGTACAGGCAGGGTTACCACAGGAGGAGAATTCTTGGAAAGGACAGAGAGTGGAGAGGAGAGAGATACCATGTAGAACTGAGAATACAGGATGCCGGTCATTCTCTGGCAAGATAAGTCCATGTAGAAATCCATAGATTAATAGTAATGAGTAATAATTAATAGTGAGCTACCCAAAAGTTAGTCTAAGCCATTTGTCAAACAATTTATAATTAATATGAATCTCTGTGTGTTTATTTGGGGCTAAATTGCCATGAGACCAGGAAGAACAGAAACTTATGCTAAAGTTTGAAACTTACAGACCAATTCTATTCTGAAGAGGAAATGGAAGGGGAATGGATATGAAGGAGAGTAGAAGTGGAGTTCAACCAAGAGGAATTGAGGTAGGGTAAACTCTGCTCCAGATATATTATATGATATTGGAATCTATTTTGAATTCAAAAAGACAGAATAAAACAGCTAAAATGCAAAAAAATGTATCGCAAATATAGAATGCAATAAAATAGTCCCTCTGTTATTCATTTTCAAAAACCATCAGACTATAGTTTTCTATTTGGTGCCATGTAAGCTTCCAAAGCAGAGAAGCCACAAACATTCTCACCCACCTATGAACCACACAGAAGATCAGCATGACAGAATTACATTAAAACAGTAATTGTGGCATGTATACCATATGATGACCAATATTTGTATTATTACACATAGGAGCTGCTCTAGAGGAGGTAAACCATAATGGGAAATGAAACCTAGTTAATTACTTATCACTAATAAAGTTATGAATGTTGGAAATCTCTAACTGTCATTTTATTTAAACAACATAGATCATAACTATACTCTAAACCTTTGTCATTTCACCAGAAAAGGGGTAGTACTAAATCATTATGAAGAAAACTTTTCTTTGCAACAGACAGAGATCACTATGCAAAACCATAACCAATAAAAAAGAAGAGATGTGGAACCCTGTCTCAAGGGTATATCTATAATACAACCACTGAACTTAAGAATTTGGGATAATTGAAGGAGAGGGGATAGTAACATTCTAAGAAGCAAGTAATGTGTAGTTTGTTCTGTGGTTGTGTCTCCCAGAAATGTCAGAAAATAAACTCATAAATTTCCACCAATATATCTGCCTAAAACTGAGCTGAACAAGGATGACACCAATGCACATGCTAATCTAGATGAGAAAAAGCTCACATGACCTCAAATCTACTAAGAGAACTAGAGACAATTTAGACAATCTGATAGAAGGAGAAATAGTTTTGCCCATGGAAGAGCATACCAATTGATTACTCAGTGATAATTTACAAAATGATCAGCCCTGAAACATAATTTCAATGACAGCAAAATTTAAAGTATCATTATACAAACTCAGCAGGTTGTACTGCAAAGAAACATGCAGCAGGATTACTGAGAAAGGAAAAAGAAAAAGCTTCCAAGTGACTCAGGGGACTTAGACGTGATGGAAGGAAATGATATACAAAGAGAAAATGCTGTGCACACTGAAGCTTACCACAATACAAACAAAAATACTGCATTTGGACAGTAAATAAAAAGAGAACATAAGAGGCTCTGCCACTGAGGCTTCTACCCTGGCAGAGGTGGCAGGAGCCAAGGTAACATAGTTCCCTGCTCTACTCATGGAACCAGGATTAGAATGGCTCCCAGTGCTTGGGGTCTACCACTGTGTCTTCCATCCCAGAGGCAGGAGCAAACTCACCCTAGCATCCTAGTCTCCTGCTCCACCCATGTGACTAAGGCTATCAGGGCCAGTCTCCAGGTGATACTCCTGTGCCTGAGTTATAACAGTGGGGCTCCCATCCATCCCAGTGGGATCCAAAGCACCCCAGGATCCTAGTCCATTTTTCTACCCATGAAACCAGGAAGTGGAGAGCTACCAAAACAGTGGACTTGCCTACACCCAACAGAAGGGAACCCTGGTCCCACAACCGTCAGAAGAGGAAGAGGTACCCTCTGGAACCCACTGAAAGAACAGATGGGAAGGAGACAATATAAAAACACAAGGAGCAACAGAAAAAACAATATGACACCACTGGAGTTCAGAGAGCCTACACCAACAAGAATGGAACACCCAAACACAAATGAACTAGAAGAGAATGACATAAAAATGGCTTTATGGAAACAATAGAGGCCCTCAAAGAGGATATGAGAAAATACCTTAATGAGATGGAAGGAAAAACAATCCAACAATGCAAGAAATGAATTAAAAGACAAAAGCTAGACCTTGAAAGAACAATAATCAATTTTGTATGGAAAAACAAAAGACCCAGGATAGCCAAAACAACCCTCGGAGGCATCACCATCCCTGACCTCAAGCTCTATTATAGAGCTATAGTCCTCTTCAACAAATGGTGGTATAATTGAGACTGGCATAGAAGAATGCAGTCCATGTTTATCACCATGCACAAAACTTAAGTCCAAATGGATTGATTAACTGGAAAAAAAGACAAAACAAAAACCACAAGAAACAATTCAAACAGTAAAAGCGCTGAAGTCTGAAATAGAAACAATTTAAAAAACACAGTCTAAAGGAATGCTGGAAATAGAAGAACTGGGGATATGGTCAGGTACTACAGAAGCAAGAATAACCAACAGAATACAAGAGATGGAAGAGAGAATTTCAGGTGTTGAAGGTACACTAGGAGAATTAGATTCATCGTCCAAAGAAAAATTTTTTTGGTTTTTACGAGACAGGGTTTCTCTGTATTGTTTCGGAGGCTATCGGTCCAGCCCGGCCTCTAACTCACAGAGATCTGCCTGCCTCTGCCTCCCGAGTGCTGGAATTAAAGGCGTGCGCCACCACCGCCAGGCGTCCAAAGAAAATTTTAAGTCCAACAAAACCCTAATAAAAATACCCAGGAAATACGGGACACTGTGAAAAGACCAAACTTAAGAATAATAGGTAGAGAAGAAAGTGAAGAACACCACCTTAAAGGGCCAGAAAACATATTCAACAAAATAATAGAAGAAAACTTTGCTAACCTAAATAAAGACATACCAATGAAGGTGCAAGAAGCATACAGAACAACAAATAGAGTGATCCCAAAAAATCCCCTTGACACATAATAATCAAGATGCCAAATTTACAGAATAAAGAAAGAATATTAAGAGCAGCTAGAGAAAAATGCCAAGTTACATATAAAGGCAAACCTATCAGAATTACACATGATTTCTCCATGGAAACTATGAAAGCCAGAAGGTCCTGGATAGATATTCTACCAACATTAAGAGTCCACAGATGCCAGCCCAGACTGCTGTACCCAGCAAAGCTTTCAGTCAATATACATGGAGAAAACAAGATATTCCATGACAAAACCAGATTTACACAATACATATTCACTAACCCAACCCTACAGAAGATTCTGGAAGAAAAACTCCAACCCAAGGAAGTTAACTACAACCAGAAAATCATAGGCAATAGATAATCCCACTTTACCAACAGAAAAAAGAAAAAGTAGTGGAAATCAAAATACAATTCCAACAACAACAACCATCCTGAAACAAACAAGAATGGGCTATTAATGGTCATTAATTTCACTCAGTATTAATGGTCTTAACTCGACCATAAAAAGACACAGGTTAACAGAATGGATTCAAAGACAGAATCCATCCTTCTGCTGCATACAGGAAACACACCTCAGCTTCAAAGACAGACATTATTTCAGAGTAAAGGGTTGGGAAAATATTTTCCAATCAAATGGAATCAATGAACAAGTGGGGGTAGCAATCCTAATATCTAACTAATTAGACTTTAAACTAAAATCTATCAAAAGATATGAAGGAGGCCACTTCATACTCATCACAAGAGAAATCAACCAGGATGAAGTCTCAATTCTGAATATCTATGCCCCAAATACAAAGCCATCCACATTCATAAAAGAAACATTGGAGATTGTCTCTAAGTTTCAAAATTGTCTCTCATCAGGAAATGCATGCAGACAGTGATACCAATTGAATTCAGGATGTTGTATGTGATAATGGTGGTAGTGAGTCCTCTATTCTGATGACTAGCTCTTGCTTATCCAGAAATAATTGATTGTATCTATTTGGCTCTATAGATATTCACAGCTTTAATGGTATTTGTAACTGGAAAAAAGAAACATTATTAAACTCAAAGCACATATAAAACCTCACACACTTGTAGTGGGAGACTTCAACACCCCATTCTCACCAATAGACAGGACCACAAGAAAGAATCATAACAAGGATACAAAGGACCTAATAGGAAGTTGTGACCCAATTGGGTTTACAGACATCAATAGAACACTCCATCCAAACACAAATAATATATGTTCTTCTCAGTTCCATAGGGAACCTTCTCAAAAACCAACCACATACTTGACAACATAGCAAACTTCAACAGGTACAAAAAATTGGGGACCCCAGCTTCAGGAAAGGCATCAGCATTTCCATGCCCCAATCTCTGGCGACCCCAGTTTCAGGTCAGGTTGAGTCTCCGTGGGGCCACTCCCCATCATCAGCCCAACACCTATCCCCTCAATCTTCCGGGGGCCCTTTCCAGGCATCCAGAAGACCTGCCCACACAGGAAAGGCATCAGCCCTTCCAGGCCCCAAACTCTGGTGACCCCAGCTTCAGGAAAGGCATCAGTCTTTCCAGACCCCAACCTCCAGTGACTCCACCTTAAAGAAAGGCATCAGCCCTTCCAGGCCCCAACTTCCAGTGATTCCATCTTCAGGAAAGGCATCAGTCTTTCCAGACCCCAACCTCCAATGACTCCACCTTAAAGAAAGGCATCAGCCCTTCCAGGCCCCAACTTCCAGTGATTCCAGCTTCACGAAAGGCATCAGACCTTCCAGGCCCCAACCTCTGGTGACCCCAACTTCAGAAGTCCTGTCCACACAGGAAAGACATCAGCCCTACCAGGCCACAACCTCCAGTGACACCAGCTTGAGCTCCTGGCATCTAGAGGACCCACACACACTGGAAAGACATCAGTGAAGAAGCCAAACTTGAGAATAATAGGTATAGAAGAAGGCAAAGAAATACAGCTCAGAGGTACAGAAAACATATTCAACAAAATCATAGAAAAATACTTCCCTAACCTAAAGAAGGACATGCCTATGAAAATACAAGAATCTTACAGAACACCAAATAGGCTGGACCATAAAAAGAAGTCACCTCACCATATAATAATCAAAACAGCAAACCTACAGAATAAAGAGAAAATATTAAGAGCAGCTAAAGAAAAAGGCCAAGTAATATATAAAGGCAGACCTATCCAAATTACACCTGACTTCTCAATGGAAACTATGAAAGCAAGAAGATCCTGAACTCCTAGAGCTGATAAACACCTTCAGCAAAGTGGCAGGATACAAGCATAACTCAAAAAACTCAATGACCCTATTATATACAGATGATGCAGTGGCTGAGAAAGAAATCAGAGAAACATCACCCTTTACAATAGCCATAAACAGCACCAAATATCTGGGGATAGTGTTAACCAAAGAAGAGAAATACCTGTATATCAAGAACTTTGAGTATTTAAAGAAAGAAATCCAAGAGGATACCAGAAAATGGAAAGATCTCCCAAGCTCTTGGATTGGTAGGATCAACATAATAAAATGGCAATCTTGCCAAAAGCAGTCTACAGATTCAATGCAATCCCTATCAAAATCGCAGCACAATTCTTCACAGACCTTGAAAGAAAAATTCTCAACTTTATATGGAAAAATAAAATACCCAGGATAGGCAAGACAACTCTGCTCAACAAAACAACGTCTGGAGGCATCACCATCCCTGACTTCAAGCACTATTATAGAGAAATAGTCCTGAAAACAGCTTGGAATTGGCACAAAAATAGACAGGTAGACCAATGGAATCGAATTGAAAGCCCTGATATTAATCCACAAACCTATGCATACCTGATTTTCTACAAAGAAGCTAAAAATATACAATGGAAAAAAGAAAACACCTTCAACAAATGGTGCTGGCATAACTGGATGCTGGCATGTTGAAGAATGCAGATCGATCCATGTCTATCACCATGCACAAAACTTAAGTCTCCTGAGCAGATTGTGAACATCGGGGTAGGGGAGAGGGAACCAAGGAAAAGAGAGGGGGATATAAGAGGAGGAGAGAAAGAGGCATGAGGGAACAGGAAAGTTGAATCCAGGTAAGAATAGAGGAGAGCAGGATGAGATACATCAAAATAGATGGAGTCATTATAGGCTTGAGTAGAGAGCTGACACTAGTGAGATCTCCAGAGATCTCCAATTATAACAACAACTGGCAAACTAAACAATAGTGGAGAGACTATATTAATAGCCCCTCCTTGATGATAGGGTTGATGACTACCTTATATGCCATCCAAGAACCTTCATCCAGGGACTGATGGAAGCAGAGATAGATACCCACAGCTAAACACTGAACTGCACTCCTGGAACATAGTGACAGAGATGGAGGTGTGATGAGCAAAGAGGTCAAGACCATGATGGTGAAACCCACAAAGATAGCTGATTGGACATGGGGGAGCTCTTGAATCCCAGACGGATGCCTGAGAGGCCAACAGGGGACTAGTCCAGGATACATGATTGTAGTGCCAGTGAGGAAGCCAAAGAAATCCCTGATGCCTTGGGTAGTAGATCAGTCTTTACCATGGTGTATGAATGATCTTTGGGAGCCCATTACAAACAGAGGGATGTTCTCCCAGCCTGGACACATGGGGAAGGGCCTAGGTCCTTCCCTGGATGAAATGACAGACTTTGGGGATCCCCAAGGAGGGCCTCACCTTCCCTTGGGAATGATGTAGAGATTGGGTGGAAGTTTGGTCAGGTGGTGGGAGGTGGGGGAACTGTGATTGACATGTGAAGCAAGCTTGCTTCTAATTAAAATTTAAAAAAAGATTATTGAAAAATGTGAAGGGATGGAGTTTCCCTCTTAACAACATCTAATACCTGTTGTCCACCTCTAGATATTGAATGGGATCCCAAAGTTGATTAGTATTCAAGAGATAAATATTGATACTACCCCAAGTCCCATAGATTGCCAAAGCTTTCTCACTGACACCAGAATTTAGGGGGATTGGATCAGACTCAAGCTGGCCTCTCAGCCATCAGTCTGGGGTTCATGAGCTCCCACTTTTTAACAACATCGGTTTCTGCTGACTATACCAGTCTGGTCTTGAACCCTTTGCTCATCACTCCTCCCTCTCTGAAACTTAGTTCCAGGAGTTCAGTTCAGTGTTTACATGTGGGTGTCTGCCTCTGCTTCCATCAGCCTCTGGATGAAGGCTCTATGATTGCTCATAAGGTAGTTGTCAATTTCACTATCCAGGAAGGGCAATTAAGGTAGTCTTTCCACTATTGCTTATTTTGCCAGTTAGTGTCATCCTTATAGATCATGGAAATCTCACTAGTGCCAGATCTTAACTCACACCTATAATGACTCCCTCTATTATATTATCTATCATCCTGGTCTCCTATATTGTTCCCCAGACTCAAACTTCCTACTCCCTCATGTCTTCCTCCCTACCACTCTTGTCCACCTCTCTATTTCACACCTCTCCCCTTCCCCCATGCTCCCAAATCCTCTCAGGAGATACTGTCCTATTTCCCTTCTCTGGGGTACCCTGCATATCTCCCACGGGGTACTCCCTGCTTACCAGGGTCTCTGGCACTCCCCTGACCCATGTCTAAAATCCATATATGAATGAGTACATACCATGTTTATCCTTTTGTGACTGGGTTACCTCATTCATGATGGCTTCTTCTAGTGTCATCCATTTCCCTGCAAATTTCAAGATTCCATTGTTTTTTTTCCTCTGAGTAGTACTCTACTCCATAAATGTACCATATTTTTCTAACCACTCTTCAGTTGAGGGACATCTTGGTTGCTTTCAGGTTCTGGATATGACAAATAATGCTGCTATGAATATAGTGGAGCAGACATCCTTGTTGTATGAGTGTGCATCTTTTGGGTATATGCCTAATAGTGGAATTGCTAGATATTGTGGCAAACTGATTCTCAATTTCCTGAGGAATCTCCATACTGATTTCCTAAGTGGCTGTACAAGTTGGCACTCCCACCAGCAGTGGAGGAGTGTTCCCCTTTCTCCACATCCTCTCCAGCATAAAATATCATTGCTGTTTTTGACCTTAGTCATTCTGACAGGAGTAAGATTGTATTTCAGAGTTGTTTTGATGTGCTTTTCCCTAATAACTAATGATGTTGAACTTTTTGTTAAGTGCCTGTCAGGAATTTTATACTCTTATGTTGAGAATTCTTTATTTTGTTCTTTGCCACACTTTTTAATGGGATCTTTTGGTGTTTTGGAGACTTACTTCATGTGTTGTTTGTAAATTTTGGAAATCAGCCCTCTGTTACATGTGGAGTTAGTGAATATTTTTTCCCATTCTGTGGGCTGCATTTTTGTCTTGCTGACTGTGTCCTTTGCCTTACAGAAGCTTCTCAGTTTCAGGAGGTGCCATTTATTAATTGTCATCTCACTGTTTGTGCTACTGGTGTCATGGTCAGGAAGCAGACTCCTATAAAAATTCGTTCAAGGGTACCTCCCTTGAGGTTTTGATCCATTTGGACTTAAGTTTTCTGCATGGTGAAAGATATGGATCTATCTGTAGTCTTCTACATTTCAGCACCCAGTTATGCCAGCACAATTTGTTGAAGATGCTTTCTTTTTTCCATTATATAATTTTAGCTTTTTGTCAAAAATTAAGTGTTGGTAAGAGTGTGGGTTAACATCAGGGTGCTCAATTCAATTCCATTGTTCTACATGTCTATTTTTGTGCTAATACTAAGCTGTTTTCAGGACCATAGCTCTATAATAGTGCTTGAAGTCAGGGATGGTGATGCCTTCAGATATTCCTTTATTGTACATGGTTGTTTTGGCAATCCTGGGTCTTTTTTTCTTACACATGAATTTGAAAATTGTTCTTTCAAGGTCTGTGAAGTATTGTGATGGGATTTTGATAGTGATTACATTGAACCTGTAAATTGCTTTTGGCAAGGTTGGCATTTTTAACTATGTTGATCCTACCTATCCAAGAGCATTGAGATCTTTATTTTTTCTTGTGTCTTCTTTAATTTATTTTATAAAGATTCAAAGTTCTTGTGATACAGGTCTTTCACTTGTTTCATTAGCGAAATCCCAAAGTACTTTATGTTGTTTGTGGCTACTGTAAAGTGTGATGTTTCTCTGATTTCTTTTTTGACCATATTTTTGTCTGTTTATAGTAGGGCTACTGATTTTTTTTAGTTAGTCTTGTGTCCTGTCATTTTGCTGAAGGTGTTCATCAGCTGTAGGAGTTCTGTGGTAGAGTTTTTTGGGTCCCTTATGTAAACTATCACATCATATGCAAATAGTGAAAGTTTGACTTCTTTCCAATTTGTATCCCCCTGATATCCATTTAACTTATTGCTCTAGCTAGGACTTCAAGTACAATATTGAAGAGGTATGGAGATAGGGTGATGCCTTGTCTTGTTTTAGGTTTTAGAGTACTCTTATGGAGTTTCTCTCCATTTAGTTTGATGTTGGTTGTTTGTTTTGTTGTATATAGCTATTATTATATTTGGTATGTTCCTGTTACCCAGGATCTCTACAAAACCTTTATCATGAAGAGTGCTGGATTTTGTCAAAGAATTTTTCAGCATGTAGTGAGATGATCATGTGATTTTTGTTTCTCAGCTTGCTTACATTGACAGATTTTCATATGCTGAACCATCCCTGCATCACTGGTATGAAACCTAATTGATCATGATGGATGATTTTTCTAATGTGTTCAATTTGCCAGTGTTTTATTGAGTACTTTGCATCAATGTTCATGAGGGATATTTGCCTGAAGTTCTCTTTGTTAGTTGTGTCTTTGTGTGCCTTGTATATCAATGTTGTTGAAGCCTCATAAAAAGAGTTTGGTAATGAATCTTCTGCTTCTATTGTATGGAATAATTGGAGGAGAATTTGTATTAGATCTTTTTTGAATTTCTGGTAGAATAATGCACTGATGACTTCTGGCTCTGGGCTTTTTTATGGTTGGGAGAATTTTTATGGCTGCTGCTATTTCATTAGTGGTTATAGTTCTATTTAAATTGTTTATCTGTTTTTGATTCAATTTTGGTAAGTGATATCTACCCAGAAAATGTCCATTTCCTTTAAAGTTTCGAATTTTGTGGAGTACAAAGTTTTCAAAGTATCACCTGAAGATTCTCTAGACTTCCTTAGTGTCTGTTGTTGTGTCCTACTTTTCATTTCTAATTTTGTTAATTTACATGTTCACACCCTGCCATTTGTTAAGTTTGCATTAAGGTTTATATACTTTAATAATTTTCTGAAAAAACAACTCTTCATTACATTGTTTTTCTGTATTGCTTTTCTACTTTCTACTTTATTAATTTCAGACTTCAGTTTGATTATTTCTTGGTATGTACTCTTCCAGTGTGAGTTTGCTTCTGTTTCTTCTAGAGCTTTCAACTGTGCAGTTAATTCCCTAGTCTGACTATACTCCGGTTTCTTCATGTGGGCACTTAGTGCTATGAACTTTCCTTTTAGCACTGCTTTCAAGGTGTCCCATAAGTTTGGGTATGTTGTGTCTTCATTCTCACTGAATTCTAGGAAGGGTTTTTTTCTTTTTTATTTGTTCTTGGACACAAGAATGATGCAATTATACATTATTCAATTTCCATGAGTTTATAGGTTTTTTGAAATTTGTGTTGCTATTGAATTCTAAATTTTGAGCATGGTAGGTCTGAAAAGATACATGAGGTTTGCTATGTTGCCAAGTGGTGGTCGATTTTTGAGAAGGTTCCATCTGGCACTGAAAGAAGGTATATTCTCTTTTCTTTGGATGGAATATTCTATAGATGTCTATTGAAACCAATTGGGTCATAACTTCTATTAGATCCTTTGTTTCTTTGTTAAGTTTCTATCTGGCAGTTCAGTCTAGTGGTGACAATGGAGTGTTGAAGTCTCCCAATATAATTGTGTAAGGTTTTATGTGTGATTCGAGCTTTAGTAATGTTTCTTTTACGAATGAGGATGTCTTTGTATTTGGGGCATGTATGTTCAGAATTGAGACTTTATCTTGGAGGACTTCTCCTGTGATGAGTATGAAATGACCTCCTTCTTCTTTTTGGATTGATTTTAGCTTAAAGTCTAATTTGTTAGATATTATGATTGGTATCCCCCACTTGTTTCTTGAGTCCATTTGATTGGAAGATGTCTTCCCAACCATTAACTCTGAGGTAACGCCTGTCTTTGAAGCTGAGGTTTGTTTCTTGTATGCAGCAGAAGGATGGATTCTGTCTTTGAATCCATTCTGTTAGCCTGTGTCATTCTATGGGCAAATTAAAACCTTTAATATTGAGGGATATTAATGACCATTGATTGCTCATGTTTGTTTTTTTGGAATGGTTCATGGTGGTGAGATTGTGTGTGGATTCTCATCCCTTTTGTCTTTTGGCTGTTGGTACAGTAGGATTATCTATTGCCTATATTTTTCTGATTGTAGTTAACTTCCTTGGGTTGGAGTTTTCCTTCCAGAATTTTCTGTATGGATGGCTTAGTTGACATGTATTTTTAATATCTGGTTTTGTCATGGAATACCTAGTTTTCTCCATCTATAGTGACTGAAAGCTTTGCTGGGTTTAGTAGTCTGGGATGCCATCCATGATCTCTTAGTGTTGGTAGAATATCTATGCAGGACCTACTAGCTTTCCAAGATTCCATGGAGAATTCTGGTGTAATTCTGATAGGTTTGCCTTTATATGTTACTTGATCTTTTTCCTTAGCTGCTCTTAATATTCTGTATATTTGGAGTTTTGGTTATTATGTGGCAGGGAACCTTTTTGTGGTCCACTCTATTTGGTGTTCTGTAAGTCTCCTGTACTTGCTTTTTTATTTTAATTAGCTTGTTTTACATGTCAATCCCAGTTCCCTCTCCTTCCCCTCCTCCTGCAGCCCCCCCACCATCCCCTCCATCCTCAAACCCTATTGCCAATTCCTTCCATATAGGGGATATCTAGAGTCTATTATTTCTTCAGGGTAGGGTCCAGGCACTTCCCTAAGAGTCCAGGCAGAGAGAGCAACCCTCTTTGTGTTATGCACACATGATGTCTGTTAGTATTCGAGGGATAAACACTGACCCACTGCTCAGGATCCCATAGGTAGCCCAGGCCTCCTCATTGACTCTCACATTCAGGGGGTCTGGATCAGTCCCATGCTGGCCTCCCAGCTGTCAGTCTGGGGTCCAAGAGCTCTCCCCTGTTCAGATCAGCAGTCTCTGCTGGTTTTGCCAGCCCATTCTTTGCCAATTTGCTGTACTTTCAATGGCATGTCTTTCTTTAAGTTGGGAAACTTTTCTTCTATAATTTTGTTGAATATGTTTTCTGCTCCTTTGAGGAGGGTTTCTTTACCTTCTTCTATACCTACTATTCTTAGGTTTGGTCTTTTCATGGTGTCCCATCTTTCCTGGATATTTTGTGTTAGGGATTTGTTGTGCTTAAGATTTTCTTTGGTTGATGAATCTATTTCTCCCCATGTATCTTCGACACCTGAGATTCTCTCTTCCATCTCTTGTATTCTGTTGGTTATGCTTGCATTTATAATACTTCACAGTTTTCCCAGCTTTTCTCTTTCCAGCATTCCCTCAGATTGTGTTCTTTATTGTCTCTATTTCAGCTTTTAACCCTTGCACTGTATGAATTGTTTCTTGTAATTTTTACTTTGTGTTTTCCTCTATTTCGTGATTATTTTGGTTTGGTTTTTCTTATATTTCTTTAAGGCATTTTCTCATATCCTCTTTGAGGGCCTCTATCAATTTCATGAAATTCTAAGGTCATTCTTTTATGCTTCATCTGCATTGGGATGTTCAAGTCTTGCTGGTGTACAGTATCTAGACTCTGGAGGTAGCATATTTGTTTTTCTGTTGCTGGGTGTGTTTTTATATTGTCTCCTTCCCATCTCTGCTTTCAGTGCAGGCTAAAGGTTTCTCTTCTTCTCCCGGTTCCTTCTGTTGGGTGCAAACAAGTCCAATACTCTGATGGCTCTCCTCTTCCTGTGTATGGAGATGGTCCTAGTACTGGGGCCTTGGCAGTGTCAGCATGTGCTCAGAAGCTGACAGTCTATCAGTGGGTTGGCTCCAGCCTGGTTGGGAACTGCAGTGCTTACACCCCAGGCACAGGAATGTCAGAGGCAAACAGGTCTAGGCATACTTAGTCCAGTGTGTGGAGAAAGGGACTGGAGGCTGGCAGTCTCTATGTGGGCAGGCTCCTGCTGGGATGGGAACCATAGTGTGCATTCCCCATGCCTCAGCTGGTTGTGTGAAGGGCACCAGCTGGTGCGCCAGAAACAGGCCCGCTCTTACCTCACATTTCCCATGGGTGTAGAAGGGTACTCAGATGCTGGCAGTGCCTTGATGTGTTGGCTTCCACTGGGGCTATCCCTTCAATGTTTAACTCGTGACTTATAAATGTTAACTAACAATGATCCACATGATGACAAGGAAGAGCATGATCTGGATCAACAGAGAAATGAAAAAAATATATTTGATTCTTTGACAGGGCAGTCACATCCTAAAGATGTAATAATGTTTCCTATTCTGATATGTGCCCATTACACCACCATGGCTAATCATAAATACAAATTAAAACTTACTCCTAGAGTTCATAAAAAATGGAAAAGTTGTGAAAACAGCCTTGAATAGTTTCATGCCTTCCAAAAAGCAAAAGTAAGATAAAAAGACTTATTCTGCAGTGTGGACCTAAGAAACAAGCTGCTGTAGCTCTCCTATTATCTAACAAATTAGACTTGAAATCAAAATTAATCAAAAGAGATAAAGAAGGTCATTTCATATTCATTACGGGGAAAATTCATCAAGATGAGGTCTCAATTCTGAACATCTATCTGCCAAATACAAAGGCGCACATATTCATAAAAGAAAATTTTCTAAAACTCATATCACACATAAAACCCCACACACTTATAGTGGGAGACTTCAACACCCCACTCTCATCACCGTCTCTGACTCAAGCTCGACTATAGAGCACTAATAATAAAAATAGCTTGGTGTTGGCACAAAAACAGACAGGGAGAACAATAGAATTTAATTGAAAGCCCTGATAGTAATTGACAAACCTACAAACATCTGATTTTTGACAAAGACCTAAATTATACACTAGAAAAAAGAAAGCATAATCAACAAAGGAGCTGGCATAACTGGATGCTGACATGTAAAAAACTTAACTATAAGTGGATGAAAGCACTGACTCAACATAAATCCAGCCACACTGAACATCTTAGAAAAGAAAGTGGAAGATAGCCTTGAATTAACTGATACAGGAGACTGCTTCCAGAACATAACACCAGTAGCACACTCAGAATGACAACTAAAAAATGAGCCCTTCTAAAACTGAGAAGCTTCTGTAAGGCAAAGGATGCAGTAAAAGATGAAATGACAGACAACAGCATGGGAAAATATCTTCACCAACCCCATATCTGACAGAGAGCTGATATCCAAAATATACAGAGAACACAAGAAACTAGTCACTAAAACACCAAATATTCCAATTAAAAATTGGAGTAAAGAACTAAACAGAATATTCTCAATAGAAGAATCTAAAATAGCTGAAAGACACTTAAGAAACTGCTCAACTTCCTTACCCATCAGGGAAAAGCAAATCAAAACAATTCTGAGATACCATAAGACAGATACCTGCCAGATTTGCTAAAATCAAAAATGCCAAAGATAGTGTATGCTGGAAAAGATGTGAAGAAATGGGAACACTCTCCACTGCTGGTGTGAGTGAAAACATGTACAGCCACTTCAGAAATCAGTATGGTGTTTTCTCATGAAAATGGGGATTAGTCTATCTCAATATCCAGCATTTCTATTCTTAGGCATATCCAATCATATCCAAATGATGTTCATAGTAACATTATTCGTAATAGCCAGAACTTGGATGGAACCTAGATGTCCCTCATCTGATGAATGAATAAAGAAAATGTGGTACATTTACAAAATGGAGTGCTACTGAGTGAGAAAGAAACCATGAAATCTTGAAATTCACAGGCAAATGGATGCAACTAGAAGAAACCATCCTGAGTGAGGTAACCCAGTCACAGAAAGACAAACATGGTATGTACACACTCATACACAGATATTAGACATAGACCAAAGGCTTACCAGCCTACAACCCATGCCTCCATTGAATCTAGGAAAAAAGAGTACCCTAAGAAAGACACATAGTCCACCTGAAGAAGGCAAATGGGCCAAGAGATCCTGAACTAATTGGGATCAAGTGGAGTGGGGAGGGAGGTAGGAGAAAGAGGAGGAGAGAAAATGGAGAGAAGGAGAACATGAAGGATCACGAAGATTGAATTGGGGGAAGAATAGAGGAGAGCAAGAAAAGAGATACCTTAATAGAAGGGGCCATTATGGGTTGAAAGAGAAATCTAGCACTATGCAAATATCCAAAAAGCTACAAGAATGACCCCAACTAACAATCTAAGCAATAGTGGAGAGGCTATCAAAAATGACCTTCCCCCATAATGAGAATGATGACTACCTTAAATGTTATCCTAGAGCCTTCATCCAGTAGCTGATGAAAGCAGAAGCAGTGATCCAGAGCTAAGCAATGAGCCAAACTCCTGGAATCCAGGTTTAGAGAAGGAGGAGTAATGAGCAAAGGGGTCAAGACCATCCTGGGGAAACCCACAGAAACAGCTGACCTGAACACGTGAGAGCTCAGGGACCCCAGGCTGAGAGCTGGGAAACCAATATATGACTGAACACAAAAGGATATACCTTCTTCTCAGCAACTTTGGAACCTTCTCTAAAATTGACTACATACTTGATCACAAAGCAAATCTCAATACATACAAAAAATGGAATAACCCCCTGTATCTTATCAGATCACTATGGGATAGCGTAATAATTCAACAACACAAATTTCAGAAAGCTGTCTAACTCATGGAAGCTGAAAAATTTTTAACTGAATCACTAATGGGACAAGGAAGAAATAAAGAAAACTTACAACCTTCCTAGAATCCAATGAACATGAATGCAATACATACCCAAAATTATGGGACACTATAAAAGCAATGCTAAGAGAAACATTCATAGCACTAAGTACCAACATAAAAATTTGAAACAAAATTTGAAACTAGTGACTTAACTGCACACTCAAATGCTCTAGAACAAAAACAAGAGCAGTAGACACCAAGAAACAATCAAACCGTGGTGTGAAATCAATAATTTAGAAACAAAAACAATAATACAAAGAATCAATGAAACAAAAAACTGGTTCTTTAATAAAAACAGCATGGTTAACAAACCTTTATCCAAACTAACAAAATACAGAAAGAGAAAATCCAAACTAACAAAATCACGAGGAAATGGGAATATAACAAAAGATTCTGAGAAAATTCAGAGAATCTTCAGGACATACTTCAAAAATCTGTACTCAATAAAAGTGGAAAATGTAAAATGAAAAACAAATATGACACTGCCAGATTCTAGAGACTCCACACCAGCAAGACTCCAACATTACAATACAAATGAAGCAGAAGAGAATGACCTTAAACACAACTTCGTGAAAATGATAGAGGTCCTAAAAGAGGATATAGGAAAATCCCTCAAAGAAATGGAAGAAAAAACAAACCAAAAAATGCAAGAAATGGAAGAAAAAACAAACCAAAATATGCAAGAAATGGAAGAAAAAACAAACCAAAAATTCATAAAATGCAACAAATGGATGAAAAGATAAACTGAAAATTGCAAGAAACAATTCAAACAGTACAAGGATTGAAAACTGAAATAGAGACAATAAAAAAACATAATGTGAAGAAAGGCTAGAAATAGAAAAGCTGGACAAACGTTCAGGTACTACCGATATAAGCATCACCAACAGAATACAGGAGATGGAAGAGAGAATCTAGGAAAAATGGATTCATCAACCAAAGAAAATCTTAAGTTCAACAAATCCTTAACACAAAACATCCAGGAAATATGGGACATCATGAAAAGACCAAACCTAAGAATAATAGGTATAGAAGAAGGAGAAGAAAACCACCTCAAAGGGACAGAGAACATATTTAACAAAATCATAGAAGAAAACTTTCCCAACCCAAAGAAAGGCATACCAATGATGGTACAAGAAGCTTACAGAACACCAAATAGAGTGGATCACAAAACAAAGTCCCGTCGACACATAATAATCAAGACCCCAAATATACAGAATAAAGAAAGAATATTAAGAGCAGCTAAGGAAAAAGGCCAAGTAACATATAAAGGCAAAACTATCAGAATTACACCTGACTTCTCCATGGAAACTCTGAAAGCCAGAAGGTCCTGGATAGATATTCTACCAACACTAAGAGATCATGGATGCCAGCACAGACTACTATACCCAGCAAAGCTCTCAATCACTATAGATGGAGAAAACAAGATATTCCATGATAAAACTAGATTAAAGAAATCATATCCACTAACCCAGCCCTACAGAAAGTTCTGGAAGGAAATTCCAACCCAATGAAGTTAACTACAACCAGAAAAACATAGGTATTAGATAATCACTCTTTCCCAAAAGCCAAAAGAAAAAAGGGGTGGAATTCCACACATAATTCCACCAACAGCAACCATTCTAAATCAAAGAAGAATTAGCAATCAATGATCATTAATATCCCTCAATATTAATGGCCTTAACTCACCCATAAAAAGACACAGGCTAGCCCTTCCAGGCCTAATCTCTGGCAATCCCAGCTTCAGGTGAGCTTGGATCTCCGGAGGCACACTCCCCATCCTGTGCCAATACCCATCCCCTCAATCTTCCTGGGGCCTCTCCTGGCATCCAGAAGACCCGCCCACACAGGAAAGACTTCAGCCCTCCCAGGCCCCAACCTCCAGCGATCCCAGCTTCAGGAAAGGCATCAGCCTTCCAGGCCCCAACCTCAGATGACACAGCTTCAGCTTCAGCTTCAGTGTCAGCGTCCCCAGCTTCAGCTTCAGGAAGGAGGGATACCAGTGGAGATGGAAAGACCTCACCTGCACACACTGGAAGAACAGATGGGAAGAAGACAGAATAAGAGCACACTCAACAATAGAAAGACCAACCACCTCTCAATATTGCCACATGGGGACCAAGCTGCCCGCATATTAGCCATTGAGGCAGTAATTGTGTCCAAGGTAGGAGGGAAAAGTTGTTAATTAAAAACCAATAGAATTAAGATTAGCACATTTCTACTTCTACAATCATAGTCATAATTGTCAACCCATAACAGCTATCTTCTTAATTCCTGGCAATCAGTTTCCTCATTTTTCAGGTTTATAATACTGTGTTTTGATGAATGCTGTAAAATCACATGAACTTTTGGGATTTTATACCACTCACATGGGGGTGGGGCATGGAGTTAAGCAGGTCAGGAGGTGGGGAGGATCTAGTAAGAGTTGGAGGAGGTTAAACTGCAATATCTTCTATTAATATGTTTTTAAGGAAAAAAGAAATAGTCAGGCATGGTGACACATGCCTTTAATCTTAGCACTTGGGAGGCAGAGACAAGGGCGGGCAGACCTCTGGGTTCAAGGCCTGGTCTACAATGCTACTTCGAGAATAGCCAGGTGTACTAAGGGATACTGTATCTCAAAAAAAAAAGAAAGAAAGAAAGAAAGAAGAGGAGGAGAAAGACAAGGAGGAGAAATTTAAGTAATGCAGCAAACATAATATAGTTTCTTTACTGCATGTTTTTGTTTTCTTTTTTATTTTTATTTTAATTTTAAATAGCTTATTTTACATGTCAATCCCAGTTCCCTCTCCCTCCCCTCCTCCCGCACCCCCATCCCCTCCATCCTCCCACCCTATTGCCAATTCCTTCCCCATAGGGGATATCTAGAGTCCATCATTTCACTCAGGGTAGGGTCCAGGCACTTCCCCAAGAGTCCAGGCAGAGAGAGCAACCCTCTTTGTGTTATGGAAACACGACGTCTGTTATTATTCAAAGGATAAACACTGAGCCACAGCTCAGGATCCCATAGGTAGCCCAGGCCTCCTCATTGACTCTCACATTCAGAAGGTCTGGATCGGTCCCATGCTGGCCTCCCAGCTGTCGGTCTGGGGTCCAAGAGCTCTCCCCTGTTCGGATCATCAGTCTCTGCTAGTTTTGCCAGCCCATTCTTTGCCAATTTGCTCTTAGCTCCTCTCTCTTTGTCGCTGGGTTCCTTGGGTTCTGTTCTGTATTTAACGGTGGGTGTTTGCCTCTGCTTTACTGTATGTTTTATCTAGGAATTAAAATAATTGAAAATTTTTCTCTTAGAAACTTTAGGAAGACAATGAGTACTTAGGCAAGGCATTCACCATGTTGAGATAAAGACCTGGTTTCATAAAGAGAGATATAACACATGTCTTCATGTGTGTGCATGCACATGTGCTCATTTGAGGGTGTGGCTTTGACATACATGATGTGTGTGTATGCAGGTCTGGGGGGACACATGTGGAGGAGGTTCGAGCCTAATTACATGAGAGGATAGCATCCATATTTAGTTGTTGCCTCACTTCTTACCTGAGACAGGATCTCTTTTATTCTCTGGCTAACTGACTCGCAGTGTGTGGTGATCCCTCTGCCTGCTACCACTGGGGACATGATTCTGGCTTGGAGATGCTTGAGCCACAACGTCCTCATTTCTACTGTTATTTGTTTTGTCTGGAAGATCTGGTGATCTGAACTCAAGTAATCATGCTCAAGTCCTCTAGACACTGAACCATCTCTTCATGTCCTGGGATATTTTCTCAAATTTTTAATTGTTAATTTCAACCTGTGGGTCATTATCATTTATTTTTGATTCAATTATACCTGGAATCATCTCTGAGACAAGACTCCAAGAACAACTGAGGAAAATATGGATTAAGTTGATGTGTGAAGAACCACACCCCAACTGGTCTGCACCAAGCCTTGACCATGGAATGCACCAAGCCTTGTCCTGGAATGCATACAAGGAGAAAGCTCGCTGAGTGTCAACATTCGGTGTTCTCTGCTTCTTACCTGAGTAACCTGAGTAACCAGCTTGATCAGCCCCGTCATCTCCTGCCAACAGAATTTCCCCCATGCTGATGTCCTCTGTTCTCATATGTAGTCACATAAATCAATGTTCATTTAAGTAACATGCTGGAGTATTCTATGGCCACAGCTGTGACAGAAACTTCACACCAAGACTGACACTGCTGTTTTGGTAAACCTAATGAAATGAATCTTGGCTCCCTGGGACTAATTTTGTCTATTGTAAAAGAGAATGTGGAGATCTGGGGTAAGTAAAGTCCTAGCATGTCAGGAGCAGAAATTCATTGACTATTCTCTTGTGAGATTGGAAGACAAGAATGCAGAGAGATGATGGAGGTCAAGCTCATAAAACAAACAAACAAAATCATGGACCTGATCAGGAACTAAGCCAAGTGTTCTTCGTGTGATATTCTAGGAAAGAATAGGGTGCATTCAGCATTGTCATAAGAACCAAAGTCAAACACGAATTTGTTTCCAGATGGAAATCTCTATATGGTTTCCATGGGGTGCAGCTGATATACCCTAAAACCATGCAGTTCCCTTTTCTGGGCTTCTTCATTCCATGGCACAAAACCCAGGGAGCCATGGGAGCACGGCCATGGCATGTTTTCTGCTTCTGGAATGGGGGTTTATTGTCAGCAGCATCTTCCAGCTCCCGCCCCTAGAACTTTCTTCCATGGTGCACTGTGTTCTTCAGCTGAGAGCCCATTGAGCCCCTTCAGCCTTGATGTGAGAGTTTATGCATAGTCCTAATTCGCTGTGCCATGTCCAGCCCTACTCTTTTTTTTAAGGAAAATGGAGGATGGGTTTGGGATGCGGGTTGGAGGGAGGAGAAAACTCTAGTTGGGATGTAATGTATGGGAGAAGAATAAAAACAACCACAATAAAAAACAAATGCAAAAACAAAACAGCAATAAAATGCTTTCAAATAAATTGCTTTCCCACCGTTTGTTATCACATTAACAGGAAAAGAAACAAAGATGCTCCGTGTTCCTGGCATGAAAAAAAAGATGGTTTCTCAAGGACTTTGTATAAGTTCCTACATTTCCTTTTGTAATTAATTTTTATTTAAATTAAAAATAATTTACATACCACTCCCAGTTCCTCTCCCTCCCATCCTCCCATCCCCCCACCATCTCTCCATCCCACCACCCCATCCACACCTCAGGGAGGGTGAGGCCTCCCATGGGTGAGCATCAAAGTCTGTCATATCATTTGGGGCAGACCTAGGTCCTCCCCCTTGCATCTAGGCTGAGAGAATATCCATCCATAGAGAAGGGGCCCCCAAAGCCCATTCATGCACTAGGGATAAACACTGGTTCCACTGCCAGAGGCCCCATAGAGTGCCCAGGTCCCCCAACAGACACACACATTCAGGGGACCTAGTTCAGTCTTAATGCAGGCTCCCCATTGTCGTCTGGAATCTGTGAGCTCCCACTTGCACAGGGAGAAAGAGAGGGAGGGATGGAGGGAAGGAAGGAGGAGGACAGGATGGAGGGAGGGAAGGAGTGAGAGAGGGAGGGAAAGTACTTATTTCTTAGACCCCAGGTCCTCTTTGTCTCAGAGACTAGAGGAAGAAAGAGAAACACACCGGCTAGTGTGCTAGGGTCCTCATGCAGTCTTTCCTAGGAGCACACTCCATAAACATGTAGTTTCCATTTACAGTGTTGTCTGAAATGATTCCCCCACACTGTCATAACAGGATGTGCACTCGAGCTCTTTTGATGGCTGTGGCATCTCTGTAAATGAGGGAACTGATGTCACCCTTTCACGACAGTATAAACCTCCTACCTGGGTTCCTTCTTCATGAAGAGGTTCATTGTCATTATCCATTGGACAGCTCCTTGCACATTGACAGCCACTGTCATCATGCCTGGAAGCCTCACATCACCAAAGTCAGTAGAATTACTCATGGATCCTGAAGCCTTGGCTGTCAATGCAACTCTGTGAGCTATCCGTAGAGAATGTCTTGGTGTCTACTCCTCATATTTTCAGATTGTACCAGAGAAATGTGAAGCAGCAGAGGACACGCACACATCAAACACTGTCATTCAGCATCACTAACATCACATACATGAGTTCTGAGGTTTGAAATGATGAAAAATATTAAATCCAGAATTCTGAGAGAAATGTATATTCTATGAAAACATAGGATCCTGACTGTCCCTAGGAAAGACTAAGTTATTTTCAGGAAGATGAAGAGCATAACTGATAATATAATAAGTACAATAAGTAAGAGCAGTTTCTTCCTGCACATTCAATTAGTACTGGCTGGATTGGCCTTTTCAGCCTCACACCTGGACATAATATGGAACCTTTTGAATGGAAATTGTCTACAGTATAGGGATTGTTAATAGGGCAAAAAAACTTATTCCATTGCTTAGTGTCCAATGAATATGAAGTTAGATGCAGGTAGGAATCCCAGGTTGCCAGTAGCCCGATTAGTCCAACAGTCCACCCAGGAGTCCCAGGTGGTCATGGGCTTTACTGTTTCAATGTGAGCAGTGCACATCAGCTCCATGACTGTGCATTCCCTCCCTACAGGCTGTATCCCCAGAAACTACTGGCTGAAACACATCCTTGCTGCCTGAATTGTTTTGCCAACAAGAACACTGGCTAATAAGTTGCATTGCTATAATAGAAGTTTTAACTTCAAAAAATATTTTTGGTTCTTTGAGAATTTAGTCAGTGCCTTGACCCTAGTGATACTTCATATATCTTACCAGTTCTACCTTTCTCTGTCCTCCAACATCATGTTCTTTCTTAAAAATATTAAGTACTTCTTGTACTGCCCATAGATAATTGGATGTATGTGTCTATAGTTTTCAAGTTGAAGACTGACAGTGTATAATTTAGGTTGGTAAAGCACTCAAAATTCACTTTAGTGTAGTGCTTAAACTTTATAAGCAAGGCATTTCTTTTTCCTTGTTGCAGGAAGGGGTTGTCTCACTGCTGTCTTCCAGATGACCACGCATTACATTATCTCATCACCCAGTCTGTAAGGTCTTGAGGATGGTCTCTCGGACTCACTTGCTTTCTATTTCCAGAAGCAAGGATAAACCGTGTGCAGTATAGTTGTTAGGTTCAACAGGAGATCCATGTGTTCATGACCTCTGCTGGCCTGGAAGTCACTATGTAGCCAGGCAGGCTTTGGGCTCACAGTGCTCAGCCTGCACCTGCCTCCCTCATGTAGGGTATAGAGTCATGAGCCTCCACACCATTTAGGCCCCTGCATTTCAGCACTGGTTCTCAGTTGGTGGTGCTGTTTGGGGAGGTTTAGGAGTGCGTCCTTGTTGGAAGAAGTATGTCACTGGAGGCAGGCTTTAAGATTTAAAAACGCATGCCATTTTCCAGTTTGTCCTCTCTACTTCTTGTTTTCAATTCCAAGTGTGAGCTCTCAGTATGCTACTCTAGCCACAATGATGCCTGCCTGCTGCCAGGCCTCTGCACCATACAGAGATGGGTACATACCTCTGGAACTATAAGCCTATATAAGTCCTTCCTGCTCTTGGTCATGGTGTTTTATCATAACAATAGAAAGGTAACCAAATCCATGCGCACATCCACATAAATAAGAGAAATCTTCAAAGTGAAAGATTGCATACACTATCAGGACAGATTTTAAACCTGTCTAAAATATCTGATTATGTGAGATTTGACCCTTTCAGGTTCAAGACACCGGTTCAAGTATATGACTGGTGCTTCTGAAAACCTGAAGAGTAGATCCCCAGATCAACTTATAGAGAGGTGGACTGGCCCATGAGAAGTGTTTCTTATGACACCAGTAAGGCTTGCTAGAGTTCAGCCTTCACGGAGATAAAGGAGGCATCTTAAGATCAACAGACAGCCAAACAAATTAGAGATTCAAAGCTGTCTTTGAGGATACAATGATATCTGTGTCCTTACTAATAACCAGGGCTTTGTTCACCCAGCACAATGGCTATGAGGTCCATACTCCAGTGTCAGGAGATGAAGAGGATCATGGGAAGTTGAAGGGATTATGAGGAGGCACCAGCAGATAAGACATACTTTATTTACTCTGGCCTAATGCTGCCACATAAACCACTAGGCAAGCAACTGCCAGCAGGTACTCAGGTATAATCCAGCACACATATGCTTATACACAAGCCTTCACACCACACACAGAGAGAGAGAGAGAGAGAGAGAGAGAGAGAGAGAGAGAGAAGGACAGAGAGAGAGAGAGAGAGAGAGAGAGAGAGAGAGAGAGAGAGAGAGAGAGAGAGAGAGAGAGAGAGAGAGATCCAGGCTTCTGACTTCAGGTTCGTGTTTATACCTAACTACACAAAAGCAGTACTCTGTC
The DNA here is from genome assembly GCF_017639785.1 of Mesocricetus auratus. Taxonomy (NCBI): domain Eukaryota; kingdom Metazoa; phylum Chordata; class Mammalia; order Rodentia; family Cricetidae; genus Mesocricetus; species Mesocricetus auratus. The sequence continues at coordinate 5,593 of NW_024433766.1, read as the reverse complement.
AAAATTAGTTACATTAGAGCTCACATCAATCACTGTTTACTTTGGAGTTTCCTGACTTTCAGTGCGAGTCATTTTGTCCTAATTCATATAATACCTTTAATATCCAGTGTCAGCCATGTCTTAGACAACTCATATTGGATAGCCATGTCAATGCCATGTCATCTAAACAAAAATGTCTGTGGTGCTTTGAAAGAAAACATTACCTATATGCACATAGGGAGTGGCTCTATTAGGAGGCATGTCTTGTTGAAGTATGTGTGACTTTGAAGGAGGAAGTATGTCACTGGGGATGGGCTTTGAGGTCTCAGATGCTCTCTTCCTGCTGCTTGTCAATCTGGATGTAGAACTCTTGGCTCCTTCTCCAGCACCATGTCTGCCTGCATGCTACCATGCTTCCTGCCATGTCAATGGACTAAACCTCTGAAACTGTAAGCCAGTCCCAGTTGAATGTTTTCCTTTATAAGAGTTGCCATGGTCATGGTATCTCTTCACAGCAATAGAAACCCTAACTAAGACAATTGCAAACCTTTTTAAAATAAATGTTTAGAGCCAGTGTGTTGGTGCAGGTGGATCTCTATGAGTTTGAGGGCAGCCTTGTTTGCTTAATGAGTTTCAGGCCAACCAAAGCTATATAGTTAGATCCTGACTTTAAAACTTGTGTGTATGTGAACTTAACTCCTAGTGACAGAGATGGAGGAGTGATGAGCAAAGGGGTAAAGACCATGATGGTGAAACCGCAAAGACAGCTGACTGGATAAGAGGGAGCTTTCGAATTCCAAATTCATGGCTGAGAGGCCAACATGGGACTGATCCAAACTCCATGAATGTAGTGCCAGTAAGGAGGCCACAGAAATCACTGGGGCCTTGGGTAGCAGATCAGTGTTTACCATAGTTTATGAATGATCTTTGGGACCCATTCCAAATAGAGGGATGCTCGCTTAGCCTGGACACATGGGGAAGGCTGAGCAGACCCTTTTACTGTGCTTGTGGGAGTTTATGCTCCCATGAGCCTACGAAATGAAACTGTATTTCAAAGTTTAAAAAGCTTGTGGCTGACTCTGACATCACAAGCTGTGGACTTGTGACTGGAAACACAGGGGGAATGTCTGCCTTGAGAGTAACAAATTCCTTGATTTTCATGGGATGTGCTGAGAATTATCTAAATCTGGTAGGGAGAAAAAACATGACCTCTGGAATTCCAGCTGTGGGCCATCTGAGGCAGACTCTTGGCGTGGGTGGTTCCTGTTGTGTTCTCAGATGAGGTGACTTACTCTGTGCTTCTGAAGAGCACAGCATCACAGTCTGGGAAGACTCACAATGTACCTGCCCCCAAAGGCCTTCCTGATCTGAGGAGTGAGAATATAGAGGGCAAGGTCTTGCCACTGTCCTATGAAGATAAGGTACACCTGTCTCTGTGATGGTCTTTGTAATGCCGCTGATGGCTGAACTTCTTTTCTGGCCTTTATGTGGGATGTGGGGTGTGATAGTAAATGTTTTTAACTGCAGTGATGGGGGAGGTCCTTCTGCATGCTGCAAATATGTGTTGCTTTCATTGACTGATGAATAAAGTAGTTTCAGTCAATGGACAGGCAGGATTTATCTGAGAATTCCAAACAAAGAAGCAGGGAAAAGAAAGACAAAAGGAGACATCATGGAGGTATGTTGTCTGGAAGCGTGAGGCGGGAGTTCCGATACCTAACACCCATGTAGAAAGCTGGACATGTCTGGACATGTCTGTAACCTCAGCACTTGTCAAGAGACAGAAGACAGGCTGGTCCTAAGAGCTCACTGTGGAATGTACACTGTGGAAGCCCCTTAGTGAATATGCACTGATATTTGCTCTGAGTTAGCGATAATCTAGATATTCCCTGGCATTCCCTGGCATGATGTGATTGCTTCCTTTCGACTTAAAAACACTACTCTTGCTGTGCAATGTGGTGATAACATGACTTTAATTAATCCCAGGGCAGGGATCTCTCTGAGTTCGAGGCCAGCCTGATCTACAGAGTGAGTTCCAGGACAGCCTGAACTGTTACACAGAGAAACCCTGTCTAAAAACGAACAAACAAAAACGAGAACCCTACCCTGCCCTACTTCCAAACCAAAAGCTTTTCCGACTCTCCATCAGTCTGCTAATCAAAGGACTCCCTGTACCCTCAACTTGCTCGGTAGGAACGGCGGGCTGTAGTGTGCTGTAGTTTTCTCTTGTGCTTTATTTTATAGCTACTAGATTTCTTCTTCCAGGTTGACTATCCCAAAGCCCAGATCCCAGTACACAAAGTCAGTCTGCTCTGGGTGAGCAGAGATACTTTTGGGGTCCCTATGAATGCACCTTTGACAAATGACTTTCCAAGCTCCAGGCTTAATTTTGTCAATATGGGGCCATAGGCAGGCTTGGGCTGTTAAACTGGCAATGGTATGCCACTTGGGTACAGCTTCCGAGGGGCAGTCCTCTGAGGTGGATACCTTCCAAGTTCAGCCAGAATTTCGTGTAACTAACAGTGTTTGTATGGTTGAGTGCAGCAATAGTGGAGAGACCATCTCGAATGCCCATTCCTGATAATGAACTTGATGTCTATAACCATCCTGGAGCTTTCATCCAGTGACCGATGGAAGTACAGGCAAACACCCACAGTTAAACACTGGACTGAACCCAAGGAACCCAGTGACAGAGGGAGAGGAGCAATGAGCAAATTGGCAAAGAATGGGCTGGCAAAACCAGCAGAGACAGCTGATCTGAAGAGAGGAGAGCTCTTGGACCCCAGACCGACAGCTGGGAGGCCAGCATGGGACTGATCCAGACACCCCGAATGTGATAGTCAGTGAGGAGGCCTGGGCAACCTATGGGGCCCTGAGCAGTGGATCAGTGTTTATCCCTGGAATACAAACAGATATCTTGTGTCCAAAACACAAAGAGGGATGCTCTCTCAGCCTGGAATCTTAGGGGAATGCCTGGCCCCTACCCTGAGTGAAATGACAGACTCTAGATATCCCCTATGTGGAAGTAATTGGCAATAGGGAGGGAGGCTGGGGGGGGTGATGGTGGGGTGGGTGAGGGAGGAGGGGAGGGAGAGAGAACTGGGTTTGACATGTAAAACAAGCTATTTAAAATTAAAATAATAAAAATATAGGTAATACAACGAAACAAATTCAATATAAGTGCTAAGTAGAATTCTTATAGTAAACGTAATAATATGGAAATAGGGATATTTTGGAGGTCTTCTCAAATATAAACAATGAAGGAGGAAAAGGAACAATCACGTGTAATGAACTGGAACCTGAGAGATGCTGGTTCAGGTCTCAGGTGAAGGACGTTTAAGAACATCTTTCAGGTGCTTAGTTTATGGTGTCTGTCCAGCCTTTTGTTGGAGAACCAATTTCAGACAAGAACAGGACTTAAGCCATGTTCTGACATATCCTTGGGACACAGCACTAAAGGAATAAGCAAATATGGTCATGAGGATTGTAGTCTCCAGTGAAGAAATTCCAGGCCTGTTCCAGGTGGACGGGTCCCGACGGGGCCTGACACATCATGCTGCAGCTCTGCAGTTGTTCCTTCTGTAGAACACTGGGCATTTAACAGTCTAGGATCCCGAGGTTGTTCCATACTCACAGATGAATGAAACATAGATATATCATCAGTATATACACCCCCCCCGGACACTAGACCACTAGACTAACCTCCCTTCTGGCTATAATGCATTTTATAAGTTTTTTCTCAAAGAAACAAATTAAATATCATCCAACCATGAAATGCCAGAAACATGAAGGGAGTCAAGGCTGTGTCCTCCGGTCTGACTCTCATCTCCACTCTAAACATCGAGATGCTGCTAGCTGCTTTAAAAGCTGAGCTTGGGTGAGCAACCTGCTGATTCAGGGGAAATTTTGTTGGCTTCCGTACAACAATGAAACACACGTAATGCAATACTTTTATTTAATATTTACGAAAATAATATATTTTCTGTATTTGAGAAGGAATCAATAAGGCTTACAGATTTTATTTGGACACAATGCTTTGTTTACTAAAATATTTCTTTGATGTTCAATGGAGGAATAGTTTTCCTCAAACATCTTGGATCTTTCAAATTGTTTCAAAGAGCACTAGTCATCTGGGTGTTCTCTGGGACCACTGGGAAGAGAGAAGATACATACAAACATGTCTCTACAGGGCACCTCACATAGGTTTCAATGGGGCATATTGACCGTGTAAAAGGCTGAGCTTCCATATAGAGTTTTATTGAGAAAAGTTGTCATATTCTGTGATGACATAGTACGTTTTGATGCTGCTGTAAGGGAAACAGCTCTAACCCTGATTTTCATTGTCAGAGTGTAGAGACCCCTCACCTGAGCATACACAAACATGAGGAGCTGCAGGTGGATGCCACGGCTCTGAGTCACCGCTGGGATGTGTCTTTTCACTAGCACAGGTTTTCTCGTCATCCTGGGCAGCATCCATTTCACGCAAACTGATGGATGTATCAAAAGTCTCCTCACACTTACTAGGCATCACTGGGCTTTCTCCTAGATGTATATTCGTGTTGTCTTCAAATATCTTTTCAAAATTCTCAATTAAAAATTTAACAAGAGAAATCTGTTGACAACAAAGGACAAAAATGGCATGCTGTCATCTGATATGGTTAGGAACCACATTTCGTACAGAAGACTGAGGTAGGGAACTGTGAGATTCAAATTTCTGATGAAAAAAATCACTATAAAATGTTTGAGTTGTTTTTCTCTTAAAAGGAAACTGTGTAAGTTACAATAGTATCTAGAACAGATCTTAAAATACAATCAATAAAGTACAATTTGTTAATGTTCTAGGTATTCAGTATGATGATCAAGCTTCGTTGTACTAGACTGGCATTATATTCACAGAGAAGACACAGCTCCGGGTCTGTCTGTGAGGGTGTGTGTACAGAGGATCAGTTAAGGATGAAGACTCATCCTGACTGAGGATGTACAACCTTTGCACATGAAGTCAGAATGAGCAGAAAGGGAGTGAAAGAAGAAGCCAGGTTAGCAGTCCTCCCCTTGTTCTCTACTTCCTGACTGCACAGCACATTGTACAGATACTTCAAGTCCCTGACCCTGGACTTCACATGTAAGGGACTGCATCAGGTCAAGCTGTGAGCTAAATCAATCTCCCCACTTTCTCGGGTGTTGTTGTCATTACAATGAGAAAGAGAACTAATAAACTAATATGGGTTGAGCTGGGCGTGGTGGTACACGCCTTTAATCCCGGCACTCAGGAGGCAGAGGCAGGTGGATCTCTGTGAGTTTGAGGGAAGCCTGGTCCTCAGAATGAGTTGCAGGACAGGCTCCAAAACAATACAGAGAAACCCTGTCTCCAAAAACCAGAAAACAAAGAAAAGTATGTGGTGAAGATTAGAATTTGTTGTTGAGATTTACAAACCACCAAATTTAAGGGAAGTAATAAACTTCAGGTTTTACATGAATCATTTATACTTTGGGCAGCAGAGCTCCCTGGGTCTTCTGTGTAGGAAGAAGGCATCTGGAAAGAAACACCATCACTGCCTCCATGCATTGGTGTTCAGCAGCTGCCTGTTTAGTTGAGCTTAGTAAATTGATTAGC